>NW_003302554.1:13319998-13600035 GCF_000004255.2 Arabidopsis lyrata subsp. lyrata
TCCCAGCATGGTATCCGGCAGTAGCAGCTTAAGAGAGCAGGTTGAACAACAACAACCTCTAAGTGCGAAGTCCCAGGAAGAAACAGGTTCTGTATTGGCAGACTCTGCGTTGATACAAAGGAAACTTCAGAGGAACAAACAGGTTGTGAGGGATAGTTTTGAGGAGTGGGAGGAAGCATACAGAGTAGAAGCTGAAAGGCGAACAGTTGATGAAATATTCATGAGAGAAGCCTTAGTAGAAGCTAAGAAGGCTGCTGATACATGGGAGGTACCTGTCGGTGCTGTGCTTGTTCATGATGGGAAGATTATTGCCCGGGGTTATAACCTGTAAGTTTTATTTTCTTTGACCCCTTCTCCCTCTGGATTCATCTAACCATAGTTTTGACTTTTGTGTTTCAGAGTAGAGGAGCTTCGGGATTCAACTGCTCATGCAGAAATGATTTGCATTCGAGAGGGTTCTAAAGCACTTCGTTCATGGAGGCTCGCGGTAATCTTCTCTCTTTCTCTCTCTAAAACACCTCCGCCATGGTCGAATATACATTTTTGTTAGCTGGAACAGTAAATGAGCATAACAAAAGATTTAAGTTTTGGTGTGCTGATGATTAATTTTTTGGGGAAGTTAAATAAAATGATCAATAGTCAGGATTTGGTGATGTGGATATATATATGTGACCGTGAAACTATTTTCAATAACTTTCTTATTCTTCCAACAGGATACAACGCTCTATGTAACACTAGAACCGTGTCCAATGTGTGCGGGAGCAATACTTCAAGCAAGGGTCAACACTCTTGTGTGGGGTGCCCCGAATAAGCTTCTCGGAGCAGATGGCAGCTGGATCAGGTACCAATAACTTCTGAAACTGAAAAATATTCTGGAACATTGTAGAGTAAAAAAATTCATGGAACAAATGATGTTTTCAGGCTGTTCCCTGGAGGCGAAGGAAATGGATCAGAGGTTTCAGAAAAGCCACCGCCTCCAGTCCATCCTTTCCATCCTAAGATGACAATCCGGCGCGGAGTTCTCGAATCAGAATGTGCTCAGACAATGCAGCAGTTTTTCCAACTTAGGAGAAAAAAGAAAGACAAGAACTCAGATCCACCTACTCCTACCGATCATCATCACCATCTTCCCAAACTCCTCAACAAAATGCATCAAGTCTTACCCTTTTTCTGTCTGTAGAACAAGTTTTGCATCTGATCTGTTCAAAATTGTATATTTTTCTGTCCACTGTCATTTGTTAAAATCTGAAGACAAGGTTGGTTCCTTGTAATGCCATTGATTGTAACGTTATGCACAATTTCTATATGAACACATGTTTTGCTTTAAAAAATTTTAATAACCAACCTCTCTCGATAGTGATCTAGACTCTTTACCAGTTTTAGGTCCGAAGGAAGCATTGGTCCCATTTAGTTGATGATTAACACGTTTTATTAAAAGTGCTGATTATTATTTGGGACAGTTATTTGATAAGTGCGTATTAATGGCCTTCAATTAGAAGCAACGTAGCATTCTGATGAAGACTGGATCTCTAACTCATAGTTGCACCAAACTTTTTCATTCATTCTTGAAGAAATCTCAATATCTTTAAGCTTTTTATATGCACAATACTTCACCAATTGTTTCTTGTAGCTTCCATCATAACACAAATGGATTCAAATTCAATCATTTGGTCTCTTCTTTTAGCTTCTGCTCTCATCTCGTCCTTTAGTGTAAATGCACAAGGACCTGCTGCTTCACCGGCAACCTCCACAACCACTGCTCCTCCTCCAACCACTGCTGCTCCTCCAACCACCACTGCTCCTCCTCCAACCACAGCTGCTCCTCCAACCACAGCTGCTCCTCCTCCAACCACAGCTGCTCCGCCTCCAACCACCACTACTCCACCAGTTTCAGCTACTCAGCCACCAGCAGTTACTCCAACTTCATCACCGGCTCCAAAAGTTGCACCAGTAAGCAGCCCCGCTACTCCACCTCCGCAACCACCACAAAGCCCGCCTGTTTCAGCTCCATCCGTCTCACCACCACCAGCACCGACTTCTCCCCCACCCGCACCAGCTTCACCACCACCTGCACCAGTATCTCCACCACCCGCACCAGCTTCTCCACCAGCTTCACCGCCACCAGCACAAGCGCCTACACCTATAAGTCTACCACCAGCCCCAGCACCGGCTCCTGCCAAGCACAAGAGAAAACACAAACACAAAAGGCATCACCATGCCCCAGCTCCAGCACCAATTCCCCCAAGCCCTCCATCTCCTCCAGTTATAACAGATTCACAGGACGCAGCTCCAGCACCATCACCAAACACGGTAACAATTCAATACTAAACAACAATCTCGCCTATCACTGCTATCCTTATGTGATTCTAACCTTCTTTAATTTTCTGGTTTATAGAATGGAGGAAATGCCTTAAATCAGCTGAAAGGAATATCAGTAATGTGGCTCAATACTGGACTAGGAATCCTCTTTCTGCTGGCTATGACAGCCTAAAATTTCTCTTCTCTCATAATATCACATATGTATCGACTCGAACAGCTACATTTTTCCCCATGTATACCAACACATTGATTCAAAAATAATACATTCTTTTGTATTCTTTGCGGAAAATAGCTTACTTCTTAGTTCTTACCATACATAAAAGAACACATCTGAGAAAAAAAGAACAAAACATGATTCAAAATTCAACGTAGCTAATCAAACTTGATCGGTACCCGAATCCTTGGGGGTTTCCCGAAAATCATACTCAACAATGAGACCAAGATTATCAACAAGTTTATGATGCTGAAGACACCCTGCACACTGCCAAAGGAATAAGAAAAAAAAAAGCAATCAACCAACCAAAGCATCTCTCTTGGACAATCAAGCAAACATGTGGTGTGCAAAAATTGATCAGATCAAAGGAAACAGAATCAAAGACTTACCTGAACAAAGACAAGGCCATTTTCATAAGCATGCCGATTGATAAGCCGCTTAGTTCTTTCTCCACATGAATCACAACTAAATTCCACAAGCAAACTTCTTCTCGGTAGCTTAATATCTATAGAAGCTAATTGTGAGTCCTTTGATTCTTCATCTGGGTTTAACTTAGAATCATCACTGAGTGATCCAAAAACAGAAACAGAACGATTCCTTTGCTTGGGTGTTACTACCTCTATCACACGAGTAGTTTTCGACCTAGAGAAACACCAAAAGGAAGCGTCTTTCGGAGATTTTAGAGTGAGGAAGAAGAAATGAGAAGAAACCCATGAAAGAAAACATGATGGAGAAGAGATTTAAGCTTAGGACCTGTGTAGAGCTGATATAGGGTTTTGATGCTGGTACGACGGACGAGGAGGTTTGCAGAAAGAAGCTGAGATGTGAAAATTGATTGGCTTTGGGTTAGCACTTATCGGAGAATATATTGGAGGCAAAACCGGAGACCAACCGGCGGCAGTATTCGCCATGTTTCTCTGTGTATTGACCGGAGTGGTTGGAACCAAACTAATCAAACTTGTAATGTAAAGAATACTGAATACAAATGTAAGAAAGGACTTCACAAATTTAAGCATTAAGTAAAATGGAAAATGGTAGCCTACAATGGAGTAATATCTATCGTTGATTTTCAAGGTTTCAACGTCTCAGATCCGGACACGTGTGTAAACAGAAACAATTCTAACTCCAGATTTCTTTCGAATACAAAGCTCAAAGACCTTTTGTAGATGTAGTTCCAAATGATTTTTTTAAAATATGAGATAATTTGGAGCAAGATGTGTATCTTGCGGATGACGTACGTAATATAAACCGTTAAAACTTGTTGATTAAGTGAAGTCAGTGAAGTCCAAACCGAAAAATATTCTAAATTTCTATATTATTTTCTTATACAAACTATTTTTTATGTGTTTAGGAAAGTTTACATTATTTTTGTGATATATATATTATTTTGTTTCAATAAACTATTCTATTCTATATTATTTAATATATAATAAAATCTCATTTGTTTTTATTTAGACGTGTAACTGGATAAGAAAAAAATACAGTTTTGTCACATGTCAATCTCTATTGAGAATGTTAACACATTTTTCAATAGAAGTAGTTTAATAGTTAAATATATTAACACATTTTTTTGATAGAATAAAGATCTTTTATTTCTTTTGAATATATAAACGAAAACAATTTCAATATAATTAGGTTAATAGTTTAGTATATTATTAAAAATTATATAAACGAATATTCCATTTTATTTATCCGATAGGGTTAAGAACTTTTTATTTTTGTTTTTAAATAAATTAACTAATTTAAATTTGATATTTGACCACATGTGATATTTTAATTAACACGTCTCGAGATCATATGAATTAACAACTTTAAAAAACTAAACTTTATATAATAAGATATTAATACTGTAAATTGTAGTTGATGAAAAAGACAATAATCAGAAAAATGACAACATAAAAAGTTGGTTTTTTAAAGAAAAAGATATGAAATCTATCGTTACTTGGACCATTTAATTTGTTTGTTATAATCTTAGGTTAAAATTTTTGTTTTAGTTTGACTCATAGATTTATCTGGCTACATTTTCTAAAATGATTTTTTTCCATTTTACATCATGTATTTTATTATTTGTTGAATTTTTTTATGACCTTCTTGTATGTTTTGACCACTTGTAATCAACTTTCACTTTTAATCAATTTTGAGAGATCTTTCCTATATGTGTCATTCTAATCTTTAGCCGTTTTCAGAATCTAATTTTATTTTCTACTTTTTATAGGTAGTGCATGCATCTAATTTCTTATATATACGGCACTCATGTACATAACCATCACACCCATCACTTTTAATTTTGAAGTTTTCATTTCGGTTATATCATCAAAGATGTCTAAAGCTTCCGTTCTTGCTATCTTCATGGTCGTCCTTGTTCTAGGTTTGATTCACATTTTAACATTCTATCATTAATCTTTTAAACTAATAATCCACATTACGTATTTTCACATGTTTTCTCTTTTCTTTGATAGTTTTCTTTTTTATTCGTTGTTTTTTATTTTATAACAAAAAATTTGAAACTATATCGAAATATTTATATTAGGACTGGTGATAAAGGAGACGCAAGGACAAGAACTGTGTCATGAATATTTTCAGTTAACCGCACCATGTGAAAAACAACAGTGTATCGATATGTGTAGTTCGAAGTACAAGACTGGAAAAGGCGTTTGCGGGCCAGCGGTCCATCAATGCTTCTGCACTTTTAGTTGCACAGTTTAATTTTTATGTTTCTCTCTATAAACAATTCTCAATTCTAATAAAAAAATATATATATATTTTCTAGTTTTTATGTGCATGTGAATTATGATTTCAATTATTCGGCAGAAACTATAAATTGGTATTTCTAATTCATATATCAAATCTCGATTGGTTGAGTTGAGACTATATTCGCTGAAAACATGGCGATTGTCGGAGTTTTCATGATTCAGGATTGTCGAGGTCCAAATGGTTTTTAGGAATCCAAGTTTTAAGGATCAATTTCTTAAAAATCTATTAGAAAACTGAGAATTGATACAATATTGAGTACTTGAATGAACAATTATTTTCATATGTTTGGATTTGATACAAAAAGGTCAAAACATTTATTTTCATCAAAAAAATTAAAATACACTTATCGATTAACCCGTGTATTTACACCGGTCCCAATCTAGTATCTACTACATTAAACTGTTTATCTACTCAAGATCTTTTTTTTTTTTTTTTTTACTCAAGATCTTAACTGGTAATTACTCAAGAAAGTATGATATAACTCTTTTAGTTATTTTTTTTCCTTGAAATTTTTTGGTGATGAAACAATGGGAAAACAAAGGGGAGTAAAATTCTTTAGTTACATCAATTTCTGGACAAGAATAATAATAATGTTGAAGATTCTTGATCACTGATCACAAAATATGGTTGATCAAGAAAGAACAAATCCTCCCCCCTTCTTTTTCCTCTCTTGTTCTTTCAAATCTGACAAAGTTAACAATGATGATCGATTAGATGAGATTAGTCTTCTTCATCGACTTCTCTGAAAGGAAGTGGCACTGTCTTTACAGCGCGAAACTTCCCTGCATTATTTAGATGCTCATTCTCCAATCTGCATATGTTTTTGTATTTTGTCCACACATGTATCAGTATATATCCTGAATCTGATTCCAATAAAGATTCTTAAAGGGAGATTAATTTTACCGGTAAAAGTTCCATTGTCCTCTTCTGATGACTTCAAGAGCAGCCAAGAACAATCCTGTGACTCTGTAATCCACATGCTCAAAACTTGAGTGCAAAACTGTTTGTAACCATGCCAACCTCAGAACAAGATTTAGAACCTACAAAAGAAATCAGAGAGAATCGCGGAGAATAAGAATGAGAAAAAATGGACAAGAGAATCAAATTTTTCTCACTAGCTAGTTTTGTTTTCTTTTTTAATATTTTTGTTGAGATTTATGTGAGTGTTTGGGTGATTGAAGATTTGGATTTGTACCATAGAGAAATAGTAAATGGATTTTTGGCGAAGCATGAGTTGGTTCCTAAGCCAAGGGTTGTTGGAATTGTGTTGAAGTAAACCCCAATCTTTTACAAAGTCCCAATACAATTGGTAAATTGTAGCTACACTTGACATAGCCACCACAAGGCAGAGCCAACCAATGCTCCTCTCCTTCTCGTAAGCCACTTTGGTTCCAGCGGCTAACATCGCTGACACGTACTTCCCTAGGTTCACCAGGTGGCTCGTTTCACCTTCATCAAACCACCTCCTTGCACACTGTTCCAGAATCCTTTTTCAGAATTTTCTTCTCTAACTTGCGAGCGAAGAAATAAAAACTTGGGGAAGAAGGAATGATATTTAGATTAAATTACCTGCATTGCTCTCCAGTAGTATGGGAGGAAGGAAACAGCGTAGGCGAGATCTCTGTAGTATTTGACTCTCATACAATATCCATAGTCCTGCGTTGCATAGCTACCAGTTATATAGTAGCAGGCGATGTATTCTAGGTTCCTTAGCATCGGTACCTGCGAAAGTAGAGTTAACCCATTGTCAAAGATAAGACTTTTTGATACATGGTCTATGGAGAAGATCAGTTTTTTTTTTTATAACTCTGTTTCAGTATTACCTGACTACAAAGTTGATCAGCCATGAAGAAATCGAGCATCACGACTTTGTAAAGTGGTGAAAAAACTATGTTTCTAATGACTGATATAAGCCGGTAACGGCTCGATTTGTAAAAAATGTTCAAGGGACAAATCAGTATCAGCAAGAAACCCTGCAAAAAAAGACCATGGAAAAAAGTAAACAGATTTAGGATACAAATTTACAAAAGAAAAAAAACACATGATGCAGAGTGACTATTGTTTGGTCATTAATTACCAGTAATAGAAGGCCAGGAATCACTTGAACTTGACGAAAGGAGTAACCTTTTGCCAAAAGTGAAAGATGAACAAACATGACACCGGCTATCGCAGTCATTGAAGCGGTACATATCAAGAAAACATCTCTATACTTGAGCTCATTTTTCGACCCAAGTTCGAAGATGAAACTATAGTTAATCCTCGCTTTTCGCCACATAAATATGTTGCAACCGTATAAGAATAAATGCAAAAACAAGAGCCCAAACATGCTGCAGAACACATGGAAATTTGGCATTAGCTTCTATTGGATTAATTTCTCCTATTTAAAAATTACCATAATCATAAAATTTTAAGCTAAAATTAGATCACTCGCCTAAGTACAGGATAAGCAGTTTCCATGTAGAAAGTGTTCTCAGAGTGTTGTCTATACATTCCAGTGAGATGAGCCACAATGATGTAGCCAGCAAGAAGAGCAACAAAGCAACCAGTGAAAAGACCTGAATACAGACTAAATTTTAGGACAGATTTGATTATAATCTCTAAAGATTCTTTAGCAGACAAGATCATATTATGCAACAGAGAGTATAACACAATGTGACGCTCTTAGTTGTCCACCGAAAACTCAAAGATTAAAGGTTACATTGTGGAATCCTAATGTGTATGTGTGTGATGGGGTCCATAGGCTTTTTTTTTGTTGGTCTGAAAAAGATTTTATGTATGCAAGTAGTGCAAATAAAAATGTCACAACATCAACAGGTAGATATTTTTTAAAAGTATAAATCAAAAAAATCTTACCAATGAAGAAGGTGACAGAGTGAGACTCTTTACGGTGGTGCGGTTTCAGATATTTCATCGCCTTTCTGCGATTTTCTCCTGCGAAGTGCTTGATGAACCATTCCTCAACTTCTTCTGATAGAACCATCACCTATCATGTCCCAAAACAATAAATGAAAAACTATAGTACATTAAAGTGACAAGACAAGAGTGTAGGTATCGATTTTCCGCTTGCACAAACTTGAAAAAGAAAAATCTAAAGTAGATTTTTTTAGTTACCTTGTCTGAAATATTGAAGTAAGAACTTTCAACCACTTTGAGGTAAATTGGAAGGATTTGTTTTCCAGTTACCTGAAACATAAAAAGGTTGGTCTTAATATCGATTATCGAAAAAAAAACTTATAGAAACTCTTGTTGAATTGCTCTGATTTAATGCTTACCTTATCAAACTTTTTGAGAATGTTCATGAAGGCTAGTATGTTCAAGTTTCTGTAAGTTTTGAGATAATTTAACCCTTTGAAGAGTTCTGTCAAAGCTCCTTTTATCATCTTCTCGGCGTGGCTTAGTTTTTTCTTGCTAATTTGCAGCTTATTTCCTCCATCTGGACCATATTTCTTCGATGAAGACTGGTTTATCAAGTAACTGATAGCTGAGAATGTACGAGAAGGATTGGTCAATGGAATCTTTATTTTGACATTCTTCCCTTGGCAGCTGAAAACCCGACCAGAAACCGTTGTCAGCTTCGAGTCCTCGTTGTTGATTTTGATTGGTTCTTCTGATCTCAGAGACTCCAATGATTCTACACCATTATCCTTCAAATCCTCTAAGCAAAATTCCTGAAGTTGCATTTCCTCGGTTCTGCCCCTAATAGAGTCGTCCTCTGTATCCAGAAACAGAGAAAACAGTTAAACCAATTGGTGAAATCCATACATTTAACCAAAGTATTTTGAGATTAAATAACATTGAAAAAAAAGTCTTTCTTTATGTGTGTTTAAAGGTCTACTTAAATAATCAAGCAAGTTTTTATATGGTCTTTTAATAATATTATCTTATTACCGCAAGAGATGGTGCATGATATGGAATCGTCTTCTTTTGATTCTTGAGTAGACTCTCCATTGGCTTGCTTTTGTTTGAAAGCATCTTTGAGCTCAATGAGTATCTCCATTTGCTTCTTTAAACACTCTCCTCTCTCCAAGAACTCTTTCTCCTTTGTCTTGTAGAACTGATTCACTTTGTTAAGTTGCATGTCCAGACACACGAAGAACTCTTTCGCAGCGTCAGTATCATCAGCAATCTTCTCCAGAAGTTCCGTTTCATACACGTCATTGTTACTTCCAGAAGAAGCAAGCTTCTTATGAACCTGTTCAAAAAGCATCAAAACCATTAGCACAACAAACCCATGAATAGTTGATAAATAAAAGTCACAAAGTCTCATGGTTAGTTTTAGTACTTGGATGACACGAGACTGTTCCCGCTGGTTGTTACCGAAAAGGGAAAGCTTTCCTAGAGAGGACTTTATGGTTTTGATGAGAGAAGTTTCTGTGGGCTTCTTCTCAACTCCATTGGTGAACATATGGATTTTCTTGAGGTCTTTCTTGAGCTGAGAGTAATCAACAAAGGCGTCTTTCCACTCGGGCACAAGCTGCCCCTCGAATTGCTTTGTGAACTTGACCATAGTTTTTTTTTTCTCTTTTAAGTCCTTAAACTCAAAAACTCAAAAGAGAAAATGATCAAGAAGAGAGTGTGTTTGTTTTGTGAGTGTAGGGCAAGAGAGGAGGATGAGATTTGTTTTATAGTGGACAAAAGAAAAGGCAGAGAGAAAGAGAAGAATATATTTGACTGGCTTCCTTGCTCCTATGATGATGCCTCACAAAGCACATTCTCAAATATCCTTCTTGAAACCTAATTTCATGTACTAATTTTTATCCTATGCTTCTTCCACTTGTGCTTTTGGGAGAGGTAAATCTTGTCTCGTGTGGGACCGTCTGATTCTCACCGGGATATATCCACCATGCCTCATCCGGCCGCGGAGCTTCATATATATACCTCTCAGCACTCAAAATGTTTCATCTTAAAGTAAAGCTTGTAACGAACTATATGAGGGGTAAGGATAATTTGGGTATTGTAAATGGCAGAACTTGAAATAGTAAGTGTTTTGTAATGTTTTGTGTGGAAAATGAAGGAGATAGCTGAAATGGACCAAAAAGAAATTAGGTGCCAAGAGACACAAAAGGTGAGTGAACTTGGATTGGACCAGCTCGATGTCCACTACATTTTTTTGGAGGATAATGAAACTTTTGAAACACATACGAAATATTAAAGAATCAAGAAAAAAGAAGCAGAAGAAGAACTACCAATCAAATTCTGATTTCATAGTTTCACATTACAAATGCAGATACTGCCAAACCATGTTATAGGAGTCAAGTAGTGTGAGTTTTCACCAATCAGAACATGGATTAATGTTCTTTAAAATCCACTTCTAGATCTACAAAATTACAGTGCAATTAAAAAAGCGCATTTAAAAAGTTTTTTTTGTCTGTTGCAAAATTTTAAATGGCAGAAACCCGTTTTCAAGATATCTTTTTTTAGAATGGTGACTTCAAATGTGTTCGTTTACTAAGGGAACAAACAGTTTTCATTTGATTTTTGTTTCTTTTCCATTTTTCGTGATGCATTGTAATCAAAATATATCAAACTTTGGGGTTAGATGCCATATTTTTCGTAGTATTATCGTCTTTTTTGGTTGGTTTAATTTTATAAAAAAAAAGTTTATGAATTTTTATGTATGATGATTTAGGGAAGATAAAATAACAAAGCACAGGATGCTCATATGAAGCTTTATGCACGCGGTTTCTACAAGTACGTTCTGAGCAACCATTCGAATGGATGGTATTGAAAGTGGATGTGCACAATATATTCTATTCGAGATGTACTTCTAGTCTACTAGTATTAGTAAAAAAATTGCGGATAAGAAATATATAAATTCAGAGTAATATCAGCTAGAATAATTTGGGATAATGATAAATATATTTCACTAACTAATGCCACTCACCTTCTGCCTATTTTAGTTATATATATATTATTTATTTATAAGAAAACAAAAGGGTCAATAAAAGGAAAATACAAATGAAGGCAACATAGGGCGGCCTTCCAATTACGGAAAGTCCATATTTAATTTCATGGAACTTTGCTTCTTTTATTTCCCACAATTAAAAACATAACATCTAGTTTTAATATTGACAAAAATATAGATTTACTAAAGTTAAGAAAGTCAATCGGTTAAGTATTGTCTGGCCGAGTTCAAACTTGTAGTTTTGATATAGTCGATATATATTTTTCTTATGGATTGCTGAATTTTAGTTCATGATGTAACGTAAACAACTCAAAATTCATTTGAAATTAAAACCAGTGTTCGTTATAGAAGTCCAATCGCAAACCCAAATAATAGTCGGGATGGAATTTATATGCGATCCAAAATATTTATACGGGACAACACTTAAGAATTCCCACCAAAGATCCAAGAAGACCAAACAAAAACTCATTCACCCAATTTCTTGAAACTTTAACCTATTATAGATATTGACTATACAAATTTGTAATCCAAATTTACCTAAAATAGCTGTATTCTTTTTCCCGAACATGGGTTGAGAGTCTTGAGACCTAAATTATAAATAACTCTAATTGAGATTAAAAAGTACTCCAGCAGATGGTTTAATATGATAATTAATAAAAAAAACCAATGAGACAAGAAGAAAATGATGGTCTGAGTCGGACCGCATTTATTTGTTTTCTAGCTTCACATATTCCACCACCTTGGAGACATCGGTTCCACATTGTTTGTCCAGCTTCACATATGTTATTTTAACTACCCTTTTTCTTACAAAATATATGAAACGATTCTTATTAAAATTTTTTTTTGTTAGATTCAGTTATATAATAAAAATCTTCTGTTTTCAATTTCCTTCACGTAATTTTGTTTTAACTTTTTGTAGCAATGGTAAATATAAGTACAAATCGATTTAATTTTTAACTAAAATTAGCGTTGATCAGAGTTTTTTTTGGTCCAAAAGAGGGTTAACTTCCATAGAGATATAGTTAGAAGAGCATTATGCCAAGGGAACGTGGTGGATTATGTCGAGATTAGTGGCAAGAAGAGTCGCTATTTCGGAGAAGCGTGTAGAAAAAGATCCCACATCGGAAAGATTGAAAGAAACCTGGGTAATATATAAAGAAGATATGGACTTATTTAGCAAAAAAAAAAAAAAAAGATATGGACCAGTCCACTTATTGTCAATCGCTTCTGAGTTGAAAGTCCATGAAATTGAACAAAAATACGAATTTGATCATTTTGTGGTGCTATTTCATAAATGAATCCAACCATACTCTAGGTATTGGCTAAAACATATATGAGGTATATGTATTGGTGACATGTAACTTAGTGAATATGAGGTATATGTACTGGTGACATGTAACTTAGTGAATCTATGAGGTACCTAACAGTAGGTTAATCAAATCAGAAAACTCTAGAGTTTAGCTAAACCTAATAAAATCCATTTTGTAAGAATAAGATACCAACCTTCAATAGTACACTCTCTTTGATGTCGTAAGAAAAATATAGGGCCCAACTTTAGACTATATGAAGAATATCCGTACGTTGAGTGTCTATATTTACTATATGCTCCTTAATCTTCATTCTGTTTTTTCATCCAACGCACAGTTCGAGCAAAATTAACTTTTTTTTTTAAATAACTTTAAAATTAGTATTATTTATTTTTAATTGCACTACTTATACGTCTAAAATCTAAATATGGTCTAGTTTTTCTATTTATAAATTGATCAACCAACTATAAGATTTTTTTTAACTAAATGGTTGTTGTAGGTGCTGCAAAAAAATTAATGTATATGTAAGATAATATTTGGAGATAAATAAGCTAATATTTTGATATAAATTCTATAATTCTTTGTATCATGAAGTTATGCGCGAGACCCATACATTTCCTTGAACCCGGATCAGTTTTTAATAATTTATTTGTATCAGCTGTCACTCGATCATGTAAGTTATTGGAATACTCGATTATGTACAGTGGCGGATCCAGAAAAAATATCAGCCTGGAGCACATATAATTTTTTAAATAATAATTATATTTTTTTAAGCATCTATTATATTTTAAAATATAAGTTTCCTAAAATCTAAAAATTACAAACTTTTTTTTATTTATGAAAACACCATTTTCGTTGATTTTATTAATGAAATAAAAGTTTACTAAATTCACTAAATATCATTTTTATTTAATATTTCGGAATTAGATAATACTTTTTTACATTAAGGACTTAAAACTAATTTGTTATAAGAAAATACGAAGTAACCAATATATTTTATTGGTTGGTATATAAATTAGAGAAAGAAAAGAAATGTAAAAATACAATCAAGCATGAAAGAAGTATGAATTAAAAAAACAAGGAAATATGTGTGCTGGCAAAAAAAAAGAGGAAAAGTGGGGAAAAAAATATGAAAAAGCAAAATATGATTAGAGCGAGGCATCGATCTCGTCAGCTATCAGCTACTATTTCTAATATTGCATTAAACACCACTTGACCAAACAAACAATTAGGAGAAATGTTCAAAATTTATTTTTTAGATATTAGCATGGGGCACGTGCCCCACCCCAGCCCTCTCTAGATCCGCCCCTGATTATGTAAGCTATTTTAACCAAAAAAGCTTAAGCAGATGCCCTTTGCACAGTACTATTGAAGTCTAAAGAATATATACTTATTTAGCTAGCACCTTCAAGAAGTACGTGTATGTCGCACATCTAAGGTTATGCATATACAGTCTTTATTTATTTTTATTTAACTTTTGCCAACATGCATGCATGTTTACGTTATAACTTTAATAATGCTAGCTAGACTGAATCATCTATTTATTTACAGTTCGAAAAGAGTAACAACGATGGCTAACTTAAACTAGTATATGTGGAAGCATATGCCTTCAATTTAAGGCAGCGATGGATTAATGAAGTCTCCTTTGCCTGTGTCTGGATTCGGATTCCTTCAAGCCAACCAATGTGTTAAGAATCGATTATCTTCGAATCGTTGAGAAGAGAATATATATATTTTGCGATTGTGATGTATTTCTACTTGAATAATTCCATGTGTTTGGACACTGGTCAGGATACTATTCATTATGAATATTGCGTGTGTTGTATATAAAGTCTTCATATGTTTTACCTGCCAATTTTGTTATATATATTTGGTGTGATTTTTCAATATATCTATTTATTAATAGAACATATATAATTATAGTTGAATGGTAAACCTTTAATTTTTTGCAATATAAACTGATATAGTAATATGAAATGAGAAGCTTCATGCATGGTTATAATGTAATCCTACATAGAATGTTGTCAATTAATTTAATATTGCAAGGAAGTTGTGGATCAATAACTTTAAGGAATTTTGATACTATTCTCTTGATGAAGCATCCCTCCTAATTTAACATTCTCAGAGGTTTTAGTACTAAGAATTATATATTGATCCGGGGTTGGATTGTATAATATTTTAATGTGGAATCTTAATTAGTTTTACGTCTGTTTCAAACAAATCAGATAAGAGGTATATCCTGATATCCATATGAAATATTTCACTAAGCCTTTTAACAAAGCAACACTTGGCTCAATTAAAATTGATCTAAAGAATCTTTATGGTACTTTATATATTTTCCAAATCTTATTTATGAGAAATTTAACGTCACATACAGTATATAAAGTTTCATTAAATTATTCAAAATAGAATAATTATAACGACTTCAAATATTATGTAGAATAGATTATTAAAAAAATTGTACCCCAGTAAAAACATATTTGTTATACTTTTTAAGTATTATAATCATATTATTCATTTTGGACAGCAGGAAAAATTCGTATCATTCATTATATATTTTTTATTTCATCAGAACGTCGACATGGTTGTCAGTCTATCACCTAGTTAACAAATTAATTCTATGAAACAAATCTGTTTTGTCAATTTAGGAAGAAAGAAAAAACGGATCATATGTCTTTCTCCGAATGTTCTTGAATACAAAGACATATGGATCTAAATTGCCACAGGACAAAAAGAATCTTTATAATTTTTAAATATTCTCTTAAACCATTTTATAACAAACGTATCGGGGGAATCTGAATATATACTTTTTTCATCTTATCTTGTATAATTTATTAGGTTTAGAATACTATATGAAGATTATGCCTTATCTTCTTAGTATAATGCTGAGGATAATTCTGTTGTAAACCTTTTTTCACATCTAATTTCATTCAAATATGTAAAATTATACTATCCCCACATTCATTTTTCTCCAATTCCATATACATCATACATTTTCCTCCAATCCGTTTACTACTATTAAATGTTGCAAATTAAATAGCTAAGATATCATCATAAATCAAGTTTTCAATATTGCGTAACGTTTGTCGCAGCTTTAGTTCCATCGGAAAACGATAATGCAATTGATTTTTGATGGTACCTCAAGACAGAACTGTGGCTAGCGTTTTAGCCACAATTTCAAAAATGGACATCTTGCGACTGTTTTGCATTACTTTTATCGTAGATAGTTGCTACTAACTTAAGTCAAAAGGTAGATGTAGTAAATGAGAGATAATATCCCAACTAGGTTGCCACATTTAGCAACTAAATTGCGACGAAAAGAAATTAAAGATTAAACTAGCATATCTCAGAAGAATTTACTGCCAAGTGTTCGATCGAGACGGATAGTTTCTAGTTGGTGAAGATGACACCGTCATCAACAGAGTGATTGATCTTCCCAAATTTATCCATTTAGTTCAGTTTTTTTCTGAGTTAGATTAAATAATTTTTCTTTTTATTGATTTCACATTTGAACAATATAAAAAATTGATTTCACGTAATCAAATAGAGCGGTCTTATTTTATTTCTAAACTCTACTCCTTCGGGTTGCCACAAAAAGGAAGTTTCAAAGACATACACGATGGACTAGCTAACCAACAAAATTGGGTTCAATATTTTCAACTGAAGTTTTCTATACTCTAGGCATCTTTTTTAGATTACTATTTTTACTTTAAGAAAAAGATGATGTCAAATCCTTTTATTATTTTTGTAAAAAACAAATGAGTTATAGAAAAGGTCATAGAAAGTCTCTCTGGCAAGTGAATTTAAAATTTAAATATGACAACATAAAAAACCTAGAAATCTTCTTGTTTTTTTTAGTAGTTAGAATTTCATATTTTATAAAGAATATATAGTTTTTCTTATATATTAAATTTGATATATTAATCATATTTTATTTATCGCATAAGTAATTTGTCAAAAGAGGTAGGGATTGTGGTTGTACGACATAATTTGATTCAAAAAGATAAAAAGGCAAAGTGAATTCAATCATTTCAGGCAACATCATCTTCACAATATGTGTTTGTGTATGTTTATGTATAGGACCAAAAAAAAAATGTATAGGACCCATGCATGCTTATCTCACTATTATGACATCATTCCATGGTCTATTGCCAAAACGTTCTCACCCAACAATGGTGTTCAATGATTCAGCCGATTTTGGATAATTTATGACTAAAATTATGGTCACATATTTTCATGTGGCTGATTTTCTAATAATCGTCTTTCTTGGCGACAACTTCATCTCATTTTCCTCCAAACATGAACCGATCATCTTTCACTCTCGCATCGAAAAATAATACAAAGTTGTCGTAAAGAGCATTGTTAAGACGGCATGGATTCGTAACCTACACCATATCATTCGATGTCATGTCTCCATAGCCACCATTATATTGTCTATTGCGATAAATGACGATCGAGCGTATATTTTTCACATCAACGAGCTAATTAAGTATGACAAATTTTACGTACATTTTGTTCTCAAACAGGTATCCGTTGGTTACGTCTGTGTTCTTAATGCCCCTTTCAAACACCAATATGTCGTCATTTTCAACAAATGTCTTCCCACCGCTTTCTTCACTTCTTTGCGATCCAGCCTAATTAAGCATTTGTGAGATGACTTTCTCTTATTGTAGAGCGTTATACATAAAATTAAAACTGTGATTTTTATTATTTAAAATAAAAATATACCATATTTTCGACGTGACCGTTATAATTTTTTATGTATTCATATCAAAGTAACTCAATCTATTAGATTGAGTTTTTATATACATAACCTACTATTAGGCTAACCAAGTGGTCGTGGTCTAGTAGCTTTCACTTGAAGAGGAGTCGCCCTGTTGGTCTAGGCCAGGGATCGATTCCCCTCAAGCGCGAAAGTGCTAGTCATTTCTATTTGGCCAAGGGCTTTCACCTGGTCTTCTCCGGACCCTGGAGGGATTAAGGGCTTCGGCCCCGAACCTCCTGGTTATCAAAAAAAAAAAAAAAAAAAAAACCTACTATTAGGCTGATTCTCAATAGAGCCGAATGAAGAAATTGGCTTATGGTACACATTACTATTTTAATAGATAGTTAATGTTAGATCAAATTTTCTATTTTTTTTAAAATACTCAAAACTTGTATGTTATAAGAATCATATGATGTATATGGAAGTAATGTTTTATACCTATACCTGAACTTTAGCAGCTTGTTTAATAAGTAGTTTTTTTTTCGGTAAACACGATTGTTTCATTCTTAACATGACAATATTGGACTGCCTGCTGTACTAATTAACAAAATGTCAGTTTGATTTATTACATAAGGTCTTTGATATGGTTATTTATGACAGATGATTATAAACGTCTATAATATCAAACCTGTATGATGAAATAAACTTTTGTGAAATCATAAGCTTTACATTAACACTTAACAAACAAACAAAAAACGATGTAGCCCACAATCAAGTAATATTCTAAAGGAATATGCTTTGGGATCATGCTTAGTATTTATATTTTTAATTCCAGACATGTATAAGGCTACCATGCATATAGTATTTTTAAAAAGAGATAAATAGTAAAAAGCATTTGAAACTAGAGATATAATCATAGAAGACTAAAGTTACTTTAAACACAAACTTTGATCCATTAACCTTGGACCACAAGTTGGTAGTGGGTTTTAAACATGAAAAGGTATTTCCAATCCTTATGTTTATGGTTACAGGATGTGATTTAGATATAAAAATATGTGGATGTATGGAAATGGCAAATTTTTTTCCTTTGGTTGTAATTTACCCATTATTCTAATAATTCGAGCCTAAAAAAATCATTTATGCCAAAAGATAGACGAATATATGAGAAATTATAAACTCTTTGCCGTTTTCATTTTGTAAGAACGCCGTGTTGTTCAACAAGTGCAAGCTCAAAACAACAACACAATGTAAGATTAGAGAACACGACATCAAAACTTTTCCAACAAGAAAACGGCAAAACTAATAGTATCTTTTAAATCACGGAAGCAAGTGATGTGGTAGTGTATTAAGTATTAACCGGTATTTCTCATTCCTGCAGCGATACCATTAATTGTGATAAGCAAAGCATCTCTAAGCTTATTATTATCTTCATCACGTCTTAGCCTCTTAAGAATTTCAACTTGTAACATGTTCATTGCGTTGAGATACGGAAGTCTACTCTCAATGAGTTTCTTCAAGCTCTTATTGTTCTGCAAGAGTTTCTCGTGGCCACTTATCACAAGAACGTACTTCTCAGTAGTCATTAGTTCCTTTCTTAGTTCATTGCCAAGTCCTCTTCTTTTCTCAGACACAAGTTGTTCGTCGTAGTGTTTGGTCATGGGGATGTCAGCTTTAGCTAACACCATCTCTATAAGTTCAAGGGTGGACTGAAAAAATGGCCATTCTTTATACATCTCTTGAAGATCATCCGCATGACCCTTCTCAGAGACTCCCTTTAAGCCAGCCCCTACACCAAGCCAAGCTGGAAGAACAAATCTTGTTTGAGTCCAAGCAAAGACCCAAGGGATAGCTCGGAGATGACCTATGCCGCTAGAGCTCTTTCTTCGCGTTGGTCGGCTTCCTATATTGAGGAAACCGAGTTCTGCTTGAGGTGTTGACTCATGAAAATAAGATAGGAACTCTGGGTTCTCATACACTGTGCTTCTATAGTGTTGGCAACTGATTGTAGAGATTTCTTCCATTAGGTTTCGCCATTTTTCCTCTCGAGGTGGCTGAGGAGGTTTTAAGGTAGCAAGTAGAACAGCGGTTGTGTATACCTCTAGTTGCCTAACAGCCGTTTGTGGTATCCCAAACTTAGCTTGAACCATCTCACCTTGCTCAGTTGAACGCAAAGAGCCCTGCTCAAACCAATTCAATCATTTATATTTAGCTTTTATTGCACTATTAACATAGTGATAGCATTATATAGTACAAATCAATAATACAATCATTAATATATTTTTTTTAAATGATCTATCATAAAATAGTTTGGAAACTGACCATTACAGAGCCTGGTGGTTGGGACTGTATAGCGAGATAAGTCGGACCACCACCACGACCAATGCTTCCTCCTCGTCCATGAAATAATGTGATTTTGATTCCAAATTCATTACAAGCAGCCACAACATTTTCTTGTGCTTTGTAGAGTTCCCATGCTGCTGTAAAACGTCCAGCATCTTTTCCAGAATCAGAGTATCCAACCATTACCTACAAGTAAAATTGTTACAAGTTCTTAGAGGCTCCCTTTGATGTTAAAATGTTTGCATACTTCACGCGTAACGTACCTCTTGGTGACCGTTGTGGTTCTTTTGGACGTGTTCCCTATACCAATCGATTGAGAGCAATTTCCTTATCGAAGGACCAGCGGCTCTTAAATCATTCACCGTTTCAAAAAGAGGTACCACTCGTAGCCTATTCAAATAAATAGATAGTAGTAAGAGTTTTTCAGGCTACTCAAAATGTTACTCATGTATGTAATAATAATAAAGTGATTGCTATAAATAAGTATGAAACAATGTGACATTTTAGTAAGATTACTCACGTTCCACCGGGACATGGTTTTCCATGTTCGCTAGTTATAGCAAGTCGAGCATCCTTTTGAAGAAGCTCCACAGCAAGGACATCACTTGCCTGCAAGTAGTAAACAAATAAATGTCATTTTTTTCTTTGTGTATGAAAATGTGGAAAATCGTCACGCATAGCTACGTTTTAATTTGGAGAAATCATACATTAGAAGCCATAGAAATAACATAAGCTCCAAGTGATTCACTTCCAAGCTCCGCAGCGACTCGGAATGTGTCCAATACTTCTTTGACGTCAGGACCAACCTACATAAATAAAAACAGATAAATAAATAAAACTTAACAACGACTATCATATCATCATATTGTTCTTTTCTTGTAGTATACGCAATAGATATTTCATTATGACCTTAATACATGGAGGAACAAGAGGTCGTTTCCCTTTTAGTTCTCTGGTCAAAAATTCTAATTTTTTCTCTTCATCCCATTCACTATAAGTACCCATATCCAAGTATGTTGTAATTGCATCCAATGCTTCAGAATGTCTTGCAGATTCCTAGTAATTGAATCACTCATAAATTAGAGAAATGTATCACTGCGTAAGAGGACCGAGACATTAGGATTATAGGAAAAAAATTCACCTGGCGTAAATCAAGTTTCACCAAAACCATTCCAAAGGTAGAAACTCTACGGATGAGATCAGCAAGTCGTCCATCAGCTAGTACACTAGCACCCGATGATTGCTGAGAAAAATGAATGATGTTAGATTAAAAGTTCATGGTTATTTTATGGGAACACCATTTTCACATGGGATACAGATTTTTACTAGAGATTCGTAGCAGAGGAGCAATGGTTCCAGAAGTTGATCTGATTTTTCATAGGAGTTTAAAGGGTCATACTCACAAGGAAGACCCTCAATTAGAAGTTCAAGAAGTCTTCTTGTCTTCACAAGCTATGATCACAAACCATTAATTTTGAAAGCACTTAATTAGTTGTGTGATGCTAAGTTTAAATCTTTATATTATCTTGATTAATTAATAAGTTTAGGATCTTTACCTTTTCTTTTACTTCCCCAAGAACAATACGATAAGGAGCACTTCCAGCTCGTTTAAGTGGAGGTGGTTCTAGTAGCTTTTGGAAACTAGTCTTCCCAACCTGAGATTCCTCAAATAGTTTCCTCTGTAAAAGAAGTTGAGAAGTAGATGAGAAAGAACCTCGAGAAGTAAGACCGGACTGCGAACCATTGTCAGTTTTCTCCCAGTTGCTTTCCGGAAAGTCTTGTTCATTCTGCTTCTATATAAACAAAAAATTGAAGAAAAAATTATCAAAAGAATTTTCAAGAATGGAGCAATTCAGCAAATTTTGTTTCATGTATATGTCAAGCATATTTAAAGGTTTTCCTTTACCTGAAGATTGGGTGGCATATAATCTGTCGTCGCAATTTCGAATTTGGTATGTCGTGATTCACCAAAGTCTGCAATGGGATGGGATATAAAACATGCACAGTTTTGAAATATTTGCCATGCACAGTTTAGAAATCGTTTTACCAATGCAAGAAGGAAGGTGAGCTCTAGCTGGAAGTTGTGTTGGCAAGGATGATGAACTTTGTTGCTTTTGGAAATTTGATTGGCCTCTATCATAATCTTTTTCAGAATTTTCTGAGGGGGGAAAAAACATCAACTTTTAAGATTGTAGAAAAAAAAAAAAATTATGAATGAAGAAGTAAAAATTTAATAGAAGTTGAAGCATATATATACCCTTTTCAAGAATTTCATCTGCTAATCTTGAAAACCTATCACTGCATCGATCCGTAGATAGTTCAAATCTTAAGCTATCAACCTCTCTTATGTATAGATCGATAGCCATCCATCTAGACAAGAGAGATACTTCTTTCGTGACCTGGACAAATGATATCACAACATTGAATTGTGTGTTATCCAGAGAATATGTGACAAACAAATTTTCTGATTGCAATGTTAAAGATTTTTTTCCATGAAAAAATAAATATTAAGAATCCCATACTACAAGTGAGATGTGACCTAGAGTAATATATAACGACCATGAACAACTTTATTCATTACCGGTTGGTTTTGAGTTCAAAGTTCGAACCGTAAAATATCAAAAGACTAACCTTTGCCGTGACATTTGGGTTTCCATCTCTATCACCTCCCATCCAAGAACCAAATTTTATAGGAGTGCATGTTAGTGGAAGTGGCTTCCCTGTGAACTAACCAAGAAAATACAAAATATCAATACTATATATCTTAAGGTAAAGTATAACTATTATTCATATTTTTCCCAATATATATTCTAGAAATCTAAAGGTAAAATAATACCTTCTTCAAGGAAGTGCTGACACGACGCAGGTAATGTGGTACAGCTTTCCAAAGGGATTGCTCCACAATGTTCAGACCTAATGCATTAAAAAAGTTTTTGAAAAAATAGTTTGCCAAATCAAAATTTCTAGACTTTACAAAGTAGATTATTTAACGTACCAGCTCTAGCTTCATCAACTGGAGTAGGTTTCTGACGTCTAAGCTCATCAGTTTGCCATAGTGAAGTTATCTCTCTAACCTTTAAAGTATTAAGTAAACTCTTAGTTTATTAGTTATACTGCTGAGAAAATTTATATGGAAGATATTGAGGTGAAGAGTACCAAATCTTCAATGAGGGTTTCGCGATCTTCAAGGCTGAGATCTGATCTGGTGTTATATTCTAGAAGATGCTGCAAGAAGCAAATAATTTTCAACTCTCAAGTAAAATTAAAGATAGAGATATAATCCATAAATATGTTAACATCATTAGAACCAACTTACAGCAATTCTAAGATGCTTGTACTGCAAGGTTCTTCGATTAATTTGAGTAGGATGAGCAGTAAGAACAATTTCGACCTCCTAAAGTGCGATAAACAATCAAATATCAAATTGAGAAAACGACACTCAGATACGACCTATGTGTTAGATAAAACATATTGGAACCGTTTCGTTTTCTATAATGATACAATATGAAGTAGCTAGACCTGTTTGCAAACAGTATTGTAAAGTTCCTCTGGAGAAATTCCACTTTGCAATAGCTGGCTGAATATATCATCACAAGATCTAGCAAGTTGTGTAACGTTATGGACTTTATGCATTCTGAAAAAAAAAATGTTTATATTTAGAAGCAATACCATGCATGTTTATTATTAATTGTAAATATTTTTGTTGTAATGTGTTTTATAGAAAATATTATGACCTGTGATGAGTGTCTGCAATGCCCATTAAGTTAAGAGAATGAGTGAATGTACGAGCCAAGGTTAAGGCTTCCTCTAGTGGCATTTTGGATATCTCACTAGTCAATTGCTTCTCCAAAAGGTTTGCGGTATCCTCAATACCAGCCATTCGCAAATTTAACGCACTCTGAAACGTTTACAACCATAGAATAATTAAGTTTTCGATAAGTGGATTGATCTATATCTCTTATTAATACGATAGTAGGATGTGAGATTCCTAAAAGATCTACGCAGATGAAAAAATTGGACGAGTAATAGATGAATTTTTAAAGCTTATCGAAGCGAATAGATAGAAAATGAAACCTGAGCAAGAATCCGAATGCGTTCAACTTTTTCCATGAATGGGTTGCCGACTTCCCTTTGTAACACGTCATGGAAGAGACTGCCGAGCAATTTGCAGTCGTCTTCGAAGCTTTGGAATGAGATTTCCTCCGCGATATCATCTGTCGTGTCCGTCATTGTATCGGTGAACAGAGTGAAGGAATGAATATTGAATAATGGGAGTTCTAGTGATCAAAGTTAAGTAATTCTAAATGTGACTTATGGTTAACTATGGGACTTACTATTTATGGTGGTCAATGCAGTAAATTATGGGCCTAGTTAAAATTTGTGGTGTTACTTCTCTTTCCCGTAAAAATTTGGGGCCTATTCTTCTTCATTTCCAAACTTTGATTTTGTACTATTTCTCCTCCAAACAAGTAAATAACTAGATAGTAAAAAGGAAGGAAATTCTACAAAAATTTACGGAGGAATAACGGATTTTAATTAACTAACTTTGTTTTATCATTTTACTTGAATGCCTTCTTTATATCTCGGACTCGAATTATCAATATCATGCTTCCACATGGGTCATGCTAATCTTCTTTCCAATTTGATCGAATGTACCCATAGGGATCCTAAGTGACATCTTTTGCTGATTATTATATTAAGAGACATATATGATTCATCATTATATTTGCTAAGTTTTACTAGCTAACAAATGGCTAAATATCTGTTTTAGTTATTTACATAATCGTTCTCATTATAGCAACACCATAACATACATCATCTTAGTTTTTCATAAGAAGATGAAGCTCGTAGTGGACAATTTAGACTTTAAATTTTGTATACTCATTTTGCTTATCCAAGTCCTGTGTTCTTCAATCCATTTTTGTAGTAAACAATTTAACAACAAATGAAGTGAGAGGAAAGACCGTTCGAGAATATCAATAAATAAATAAAAAAGTGAAAACAAGTGCAATGGAAAAAGCAAAGATATTTGTGTAAGCCAATGACACCGACACATTTGGACCAAACGTAAATAAATTGCAGAAGCAATACGACACCGTTTAAACCCAAATAAGTCAACAAAAGTAAAACACGACAAGAAAGGGTTTCACTGTGTTCGGCAATAATGGCGACAGAAGAAGCGATACCAAGAGTCGCCGTCATCGTTTTCATTCTCAACGGAAACTCAATCTTATTAGGTCGCCGCCGTTCCTCAATCGGAAACTCCACTTTCGCTCTTCCCGGTGGCCACCTCGAATTCGGTCTCTTTCCTCTCTCTCCTCTCTCTTTATTTCAACCAAATCTTGATTTGAGCTAATCTTTGTTCTTTAAGCAGGTGAGAGCTTTGAAGAATGTGCAGCGAGAGAAGTAATGGAGGAAACAGGTCTAAAGATTGAAAAGATGAAGCTTTTGACTGTGACAAACAATGTATTCAAAGAAGCACCAAAGCCAGCACACTACGTCTCTGTTTCGATGCGTGCGGTGTTGGTGGATCCAAGTCAAGAACCGAAGAATATGGAACCGGAGAAGAGTGAAGGATGGGATTGGTATGATTGGGAGAATCTACCAACGCCTTTGTTTTGGCCACTTGAGAAATTGTTTGGAAGTGGTTTCAATCCTTTCACTCATGGTGGTAAAGACTGATAGATGCATGAGTAAATTATTGATTTGTGACTGAATGCTGCAAAAAGGGTATTTGGTCTAGTGGTATGATTCTCGCTTAGGGTGCGAGAGGTCCCGAGTTCAATTCTCGGAATGCCCCTCTCTCTTATCCTTTTTATTGTATTTTTGGTCTGTTTTTCTAATTAGACTTTGTTGTTGTTAAAACTTATAAATGTTTGTTCTATGTCATGGGGTAGTTATTTATGTTAGATTATCATGTTCTTACCTCTAACATCTACCTATGAGAAAGAAAAATGTTACAAAAGTTGCATAAAAACCAAAAGTAGTAAGACGACTAATTGACAGTAAAGTTCTTCTTCTTACGGATATGACATAGCTAAAGAACATGACAAGATTAAGAATAATATATGTTTCATTAGCTTATGATGAGTGAGGTCTATGGAATATTCTTTTAAAGTATAAATAAATTCATAAGAAGGCTAACAAAGCTTAATCCATTTCATGATCTTCATATTAGTTCATAATCATAAAAAGGATCAAATTCCAAAGTATATATAAATCGTATGCATATAAAAAGAGTATACCCTATGTTAATCTAATCTACAAAACAAAACCCAAAAGAATACAATGAATAAATCAAAATGAAATCAATGAGGAAGAGAGTCAACAAAAGAGTTGTGTCTCTTAGAAGGAGCAGAAGGAGGAATGGAAACGCCTTTAGGTAAGTAACCAAAAATATGGTTGTATTTAACTCCTAAGCTCTTTCTATTCTTCTTCATCTCCGTCGTGGCTCCGATTCTTGCAGCCGCCGCACAAGAACTATTCATCACCAGAAACAGAACAAAACAGAGCAGAACCATCATCGTACGACACGGAGCCATTTGGTAATCGATGTTTTTTTCTCTTTTTCTAGATTTCACTTCCACTTCTTTAAGTAATGAATGAATAATGTGTATATGACTATGTGTTATATTTATAACATGTGTGTGTGTGTGGATTTGATTGGAAATAAGTGTGGCGGAAATGAGGGGGAAGTCGGGGAATGGTAAGAGAGGAGTGAATCCCACGCTAATGAGACTTTGAATTTTCCGTATTTTTTTTATAAGGATTCTTAAGTTTTCAAAGGTTGAGTTTTTTTCTCGTTGTTTTAGTCGCCGCCTTCGACTTTTAATTTCTTTTGTATTTTTATATAGAAGTCCATTGTACACTAGGAAATGAGAATGTGGTTTGATGGGACGGTCGTTTTTCAAGATTTCATAGATGTGTACAACTTCGTTGACGGGAGGAATATTTCATGGTTTATGGACATCATCATTGTTACCTATCTTTTGTTTCTTTTCCTGTATAATTCAACTTTCAGTAGTAATTATATAACAAGATGTATGAATAGTAAATCAAGATTAGCACACGACTTAACTCAAATATCAGACATGAGCTTTCTTAAGCACACAATATATGTCGTGCAGAAAGAAAATTAGATATCATCCTTGGACGAAAGTGGTATACAATACACGTATGTATAGTAAAAGGAATAGAACTAAATGATAACTTTTACCACAAAAAAAAAAAAGAGAGAACTAAATGAAATGATAACATGTCGTAGGCTAATCATAATACGGAAAAAATATAATAATTTAATTAAAGGAATATACACATGAAAGATACTGAAAATTCATGCATAAAACACGTAAAAACAATGTATACCAACTCTATCTTTTGCGTGAGAAGGTATTTTAAGAAATTAAGAGAGAAAAAGTAGCTTAGAGGGTTGACTGAGTTATACACAAAATTTTACGACTTGACAAGTGGCTTTCCATGATTCACATTTTTCTTTAATTTATGCCAATATTGATTTGGATATCCACCTGATTTCTGCATCTAGCTATATCGGACTTCTTGACGGATTACTTTTCCCTTTTTTTTCCTAAATAGACTTTTTTATATTTCCTTTTTGAAATACCAAAATATAATAGAGTTCCAACATACCTCCTACGTTTTAGACATGTCGCAAAAAGTCATACACTTCTTCTATTTGATTGGAAACACATATTTATTTATACTAAAAATTAAGTTATAAATTATAAACAAAAATGGGGATGTGCTTTTAGTCAAGTGGTTAAGTCCACTTGACTCCGCCTTCCCCACCGGAGTTCGATTCCACTAAGTCGTGTTACCCCGCGTAGTAGGGATTAGCTATGGATTGGGCCTTGTCGATCCAAAGATGTCAAAAAAAAAAAATTATAAACAAAAATATGTGTTTATAATTTATAAACACATATTTAATGTTTGTTAGTATAATAGTATGTAAATACTTTTTTAGTATGGGAGAAAGTTTAATATTTAGTATAATAGTATTCCTCGTTTTAATTATAACACACTATGTTTGATCCTTGAAGGCCAAACTAGCTAGACTAGTAACAAAAAGAAAGAAAGAATCAAACAAGAGATTATATAATTTGGGTTCTTAAGGTTTTTGTAAAGTTAAATAAATGTATAACCAAAAGCACTACATGCTTGATTGGCAAGTGCTTTACAAAGTAAAACAAACAGTTCCAAAGCTTTAACATGGTATATTTCATGTAAATTAATATTTACAATATAACGTAAAAACATGGTAAATTTCATGTAATCATTCAAATATATGAATATATATAATCACAATAATCTAATACATAAACACAATCAAATATTTAATTTTGTAAATTTAATTCTTAAATACAAAAATGAGTTTTCCCGCGACATCGCAGGAGTTTATAACCTAGTGTTTCTAAAACTGGACCAGCGATTGAACCGGAAAGTCTTTTTATTAACGAGTCAACCAGTTTGACCGTGGTTCAATAAGTTAACATTTAATTTTAAATTTTGTAAAAACATATAATATTAATTTCTTGTACATAGATGAACAAGTTGTGCCTAATTAAATAGTTGACAATTAAAAAGTTCAACAAATTTCATTATTTTATTTAATCAAAAAGAGATTCATTGGTATTTATTATTTAATCAACCCGGCCCGAAGTTGACTGATCATATTGGAAAGAATTATCTCCCAACACAACTCTACTTGTAGTTCGTTTTTTAGAAGTATCACCGGGAGTAATCTGGGATTAAATCGATTTAAGAGTTTCATAAAATTGATTAGGGGTTTTTAGTTATATGTTTGTTTGTATGTAAATACTTCAAGGATCAACTAGTAAAATAACAAAAACAAGAATCAAACAAGAAATTATATTTTTATGTTCTCAAGAGTTTCTGTAGTAGCGTTAAATAAAATACTAAATTGAATAGACCACAGCTTTGTATCATTTCCAAATTCCAAGTTATTGTTATCACAATTCACAAACCCGTTGATTGTTCTAATATTTATCTGCCTTAATTCTCTTACATTGGTTCACTCCAAAAGGAACATGATCGCTAAGGTTCTTGATCTCCTTTCCGTTATAACACAGATTAGGGTTCCCCCAAACACCAAGTCTCCTTCCCATCTTCTCATAGAACTTTCTAGAGAACTCCAGCTCTCCACTGATGTTATTTCCATTCACGTAGAGCGCGCTGAGACTAGGCATTTCGGTTTCCATTTGTGGAATGAGTTTGCCTCCGAGATTGTTGTTGCTCAAACCCAAAAACCTCAGTTTCTTGAGCTCCAAGACTGAACCAGGAATCTCCCCTTTTAAGCCTGTGTTGGAGAGATCAAGAACCACTAAATTCTTCAGATTTCTCCACTCTATTCCTGTCAAGTCCCCGGCTAGGTGATTATTAGACAGAACCAGTTCTACCAAAGAACTCATCTCTTGGATATCTTTAGTCAATCCACCTGACAATCTGTTGTTTCTCAGGTCCAAAAGAGTCAGATTCTTTAAGGACTCTAGCTCTCTAGGTAACTTTCCTTCCAAGTAATTGTTACTAAGATCGAGTTTCAGCAGAGATTCCAATCCTCCAATGCTTAAGGGCAACGAACCGGATAAGAAATTCCGACTCAGATCCAATATCAACAATCCGGTTAAGCCGTAGACCTCTGGTATTCTCCCTGTGAACCGGTTTCCAGACAGTACTAAACGTCTCAATCTGGTTAACTTGGCCAAATTCTCTGGCAATGGACCTGTTAACTGGTTTTCTAGCACCACCAGAGATTGAAGGTTGGTGAGGTTAGTGATGACAGAAGGAAGTTCACCTATCAGTCCCGGGTTTGATCTGATCTCAAGCCTCTCCAAGCTTTTAGAGAGATCCAACCACTTCTCATCCGAGATTGAAGCTAGATATCGGTATGGCGATGTGAAGCAGCTGAAAAGAGAGAGGGACTTGAGGTGCTTGAGCTCAAAGAGTTGTGGTCTGATCACTGGAATATCAGAACAAGCAAGAGAGTTGTCTTTCATAGTCCCAAAGCTTAGAGCAGTTACATACCAAAGATCATCATACATATCACAAGTCACACCCTGAAGAGTGAAACAACAGAGAGTTACATCAGCTGTTCAACAATTTTCATCGGCTTTCGAATTCAAGAATCATAATCTTGATAGGCTTAAAACATTACTTAGCTATTTTTTTAAAAAAAAATTGATAATTTTTGTTGTTGTTCTTGTAAGGACTCAAATGAGATAAAAAAAAATTAATGATGAGAGAAAGGACCTGTATGGGAGTCCAGCCACAAGGGTCAGGATAAAGATAAGAACCATTCCAAGATTCACCAACAAAACCTTGAATGGTAGAGTATAGAGCAGCTTGCTCTGTTTTCTCCATGGGACCTCCTTCACTTTCCTCTGTTTCTGCCTTGCTCAAATCCACCACCAAACACCACACACATAGTAAAAACACCAAATGTTGCTTCTTCCTTAATCTAAGCATCTTCATTGAGAAAATACAAGAGAATAGAAGGAGAAAAAGTGTTGTGTGGATCTTATCTGTATTGGAATTATTCAAGTTGTTGCATATGTTTCTATCAAAGGTTAATCAAGAATTTGGGGTGGGTGTTAATGTTGGAAGATAAAAACAAAGCTATCACCACAAATGGGTCATGGGACCCTTTTAAAAACAATGAATGTTGGTTGATTTGTATACAAGATTTTTTCTTATAGAGTTTGGTTTGTGACAAGAAAATTTCATTAGAAAAAAAGAGAGAAAGCTTTAGAGGTTTCTCTGTTTTGTTTCTCTTTAGGGTTTATTATAGAGGAAATGCCAAGAAGAAGACACAACAGAGAACAAGAGAGGAAAAGCCAAATCTGTTTCTCTAACTTATGATTACATATTACACAGCTTTATGTATATGGATATAGACACCTATATAAGAACCTTTAGCAGTCTACAATATGACAAATATTTGATAAATACAAAAAGAAAATGTAAAGGATCTTTCTTATAAAGTTACAATGTTTAACATGTTCGTAGCTAGTTTTATACATAGAGTAGAAGCAAATTGAATTAAGTTGTGAAGTTATAGGGTACATAGCCAGAGGTTTTAGACAACGACTTAGCATTAAGCAATTAAAATTTATAAACCAAAAAAAAAGAAGACAAATCTTTAAAAGCAAGACACAGTTACCAAAGCATAGAAACAATAATGGTAAGAGTTAATTACGTTCTATGGACTTTTTCCGATGGCATTTGGGCAGCAAGCCATTTTTCTGCTTTTCTTTTGGATTTGCCACTTTTGCTACGCTGAAATTACCTATTTACCCCGTCCATATGAAACCAACATCCGTTTATTTTATATTTTTCATTTACCCAATCTACATAATTATGTTATTTATGATTAAAAAAAAATTGGCAAAAACAAGAATAATCGAAAGACAGAGAAGAGAGTTCGTCGTCTTGGTTCTTCTCCGGTTCCAGATCCAGAGACTGGGCACCGGCGTTGTGACATGATCCTTTTGCTTTGTTAGTTTTCCGCTGTTGGTTCTCGGTGAAGGGTTGTCCCTCCGTCCGTACTGTTTCCAATCATATAGCTACACCGATTTGATTATCTCATCGCTCATTTTATTTCCAGATTTCTCTCCAATTTCAGTTAGGTACTCCTTCGGTGGAGTTCTCGATAAAGCTCTCGCCTCAGCTTCCGGTGATGCATCCGTTCAGGATCTTCTCGTCGATCGTACTCTCGAACTCGCCTCTCTTCTTCTCGATTCCACTAAACGATGCTTCCGGAAGCGAGCTTCTGTTCACAATTCCAATTCCTAGTTCCTACCTCCAGAACTCACCATTAAGGTAACAAACTAATCAGAAAATTTCTGGAAATTGTGCTCTGTCTTTGTGCCTGCGTTATTGGATTTAGATGCGATTATGTGTTAGGGTTTTGTTCGTCGCTTGATCTCTCTATCGATGTAAGCAATTTAGTATTCTAAGATGTTCGTGGAAACATGATCCTCTGTGTTATTGAATTTAAAATCGATGTTTTAGGTTTTGGTCATCTAAGCAATTTAGTGTAAGTTTCATATCTCACCCATTGGGTTCTCCCGTTTTGTAGTATTTAGGGTTTAGTTCTAATGTTTTAGACAGACTTTTATGTTTTTCCCTTGGGTTGATCATTGTAGCTGTCCTTAGGGTATAATGTCCCTACTTATTCGACACTTCTTATTCAACTTAGCGTTCCACGGTTTGCATTTGATATCTCATCCATTGGGTTCACCTGTCTTGTAATCCTTAGGATTTAGTTTAATTCTTGCGACAGTCTTGTATGTCATCCCTTACTGATATTTGTAGTTGGCTTTTGGATGCGAAATCTGTAATTGATTGAAAAATAAAATGATTGTTCAGAGGTATGTTGGTGAAGAAACTAGGATGGTACATGAACTTTTTTGGGTAATTGATTGTAAACACTTCTTTTTGAAGCTAAGCATCGTATATTTTTCTGAATGTATAATACTCTTTTTCAGATGGCACAATCCAGGAAAGCTTGCATTCGGTTCTTTGACGAAGGCCAACGTATTATGCTTGAGATTGTGAAATAGACCCGTTTCGAACTGTGAAAGAGATCTATTTTGAACGACTTGCTTGCCTTTGCCAAACCAGAAATGATCCCTCAGCCCATGAAACATCTCTCATACTTTTTGTCTTTTGAGATTTGTTTTGACTTGGGTATTGTTAATCTTTTTTTGCATGAGCTGATCTCAGAAGTGTATGCATAAAGGTATTGTATGAATATTATAATTAATATATGGTATTCTTTTGGTTTGTTGATATAATAAGTATGTGTACATCATTTTTTACACAAATTCAAATACATATACATATTAATTTAGATTTTTGTTGCATGATATATCTATCTGGAGCAGAGAAAGAAAAACTTAAAATCTCCAAATTCCCTCGAACACACCCACAACATCTTATCAATTATGACGTTACCCCCAAAACAGACCACCAGCATGAAGGACAAGAAGGTCATTTCCACATGCTGAAAATGGCAATTCCAAAAACCAATCAACTAAATGGCAAAATTCAAAAATGGTAGTCCAAAAGGGACAAATCTTGTAATAATCCCTAATGGTAATGAAAATGATTAAGAAGAGAGAGGTCCAACACCTTGTGTTGATAATGCAAGTGAAAGCGAAAGACAGAGAAGATCAAGTCTTTTATAAGGACTCTGTTTCTTCTGCAACCTCCACATATTTATTTTATTTTATTAAACTAATATTTTTCTTTATAGGTTTCTGAAATTCTATCAACTGTCCCTTTCTTCAAAAACAGTTATCATATTTCCTGAAAAAAGGAATAAAAAAAAAAACTCAAAAATACAACTAGAGAGGAAGAAGCTTAATTGGTTGGAACTAATGTTTTGTAAATTTAGAATTAGTTAATTAAGAGCATTAATAGAAGTTTGCCATTGAGAAATTAATGAGAATGTTTCTAAAAGAGTGGTAATGAAGAGTGAGTTTGATGCTATTGCATGTCCTTCGTTTTGGACCACACTCTTTTTTGTCTTAACATTGAAAGGTGAGGCGTATCTACTATCTACTCACTATAAATCTAAACAATTTAAGTTTGAAATCTTGGTAAGATCCTACATGTAAGCCATTGTGTAGTCCTTTTCTTCTTTTTACCTTTTTGTGTTTTGGAACTTTATTACGGTTTGGCGACTTTCAGGCAAAGATAACCAAAAAAAGATGTCAGGTCCATGACAATGACTTATGTAACTTTGTTACTTACCTTCGAGTCTCTGGTTTGGTTCCTTGAATACCAGCATTATCTATGGAGTGGCAGAGTAAGAATCAAATGTTACATTTCCTACAATGCCCATGCCTTTTTGTTTAAAGTTGCTTAGAAAAAGAAAAAGAAGTTAAAAAAGAACCAACACATAACAAGATGTTGCAAAATCCTACTTGTGGGATAGTTTTTGTTATTTAGAGAGAAATAAAGAAAATGATCAAGTTGTGAAAAAGACCCAAATCTTCTTTCCTATGGAAGCATCACCTTGGCGCTCTGTTTCTTCTTCTTCCTCTCCTTCGTTCTCATCTTCGTTCATGCTGAAATTCTCATCATCATCTTCACCATGCTCTCTTATTTCACCGCTGCCTCCTGCTTCCAACTGCTGATCTTCGACTAGCCTATTTCCCGTGTTGTTATCCTTGAACTCAGTCTCTACTTCAACCTGTATAAAAATCATGGTTTGAATAAATATATCCCAAGATTAACATACCCATATGTTCCACTCAGACAGAACAAAATAACATCCAATTCAATGTTTCAGAAAATCATACCCTAACAATCTCCTCATGTGTTACCGTCTCCACGAATACTTCAGCTTTGCCAATTTCTCTATTCTCATCTTGCGGTGGAGTAAGAGTTTCCTTCGGACTTGGCACTGTTCTAATATCACCATTGACACTCTCTTGTTTTTTAGTGGCACCCATTGATGCTTGTGCTTTATCTTCTTCTGTTCCTACACTGAAAAAGATTTTCCATACAAATATAAGTCACGCACGTATAAAATTCAAGATTTCACTCATCACCACCTAAGGCTTTTCTTCTTTTTCTCAAGCTGAAATTGTTTAGTAAGGACCTAGAATGTTGGTGTTTTTAGTTTCTTAAGATTTTCCCATTGTACATAACATTCTTATTTTGATCAACTAATTATACATTCAAACAAAAAAAAAAAAATCATGATTTCATATGTAATCCCTGAAACTCATTTTTCCAGTTAAAAGGAAGTACGAACTTACTTTCTATGTCTCCTGAGTTGATATCGGCTTTGTCCAGGCGTTTGAGAGACTGGAACAGCTATCTGTCTTTTTTTCCTACGTCCACCAGTTGTGGTACTGTCTACACCATCATCACTATCACCAGCTGCCTGTTCACTTTCTGTGATTCTAGAAGTCTGTTCACGTTGTCGCTTCCTTGGAATTTCACCATCAGATGGTTTTGAATCTCTAGAGGCAGCTTTTGTTGCTTGCGATCTTCCTCTAGCAGACTTACCCCTACCTCTACCTCTACCTCTACCTCTACCTCGTCTAGGTTTATCACTTTTTATCTCTGATTGCAGGGAACCTTCAGGACCATCTTGTATTCTACTATCTGTGAAACTCTGTTCAGTAGCAGACGGTTCATGATCATCGCCTGACACTATATCCAGAGTATCATCAGGTTGCGAAGATTCTGGAAGCTTAGCCGTTATACCCACATCAGTGATTTTATCTTTCCCAATTGGTGATATGCTCAATAGCTTTGAAGCGATTTTCCCAAGCAAAGATGTTCTCCTGCTATTCTCTGCACTGGGAGAAATGTTCAAAGCTTCCTCTACTTTTAATTTTTGTTTCCCGAAACGTTTGTCCCCATCTTCAACATCAGGTAGTCGAAGATCGGACAGAACAAAATTTTCGGTTATTTCTCCACAGGAACTGCAGCTCTTAAGTTTTTCCAGAAATACTAGGAAACGCTCCCTTTCACAGATAAATTTTTCTCGTTGCTCCTTCAAAGAGCTTCTAAGTACATCTACCTCAGTGATGTCCTTATGCATCTCAGCTTCTTGTTCTTTCAACAACTTCTTTTGGACAGAAATTTGTTCTCTTTCCCTCTCAAGAGCAAGCTTCTCGTATTGCACTTCTTCCATCTCTCTTTGAGCCAGCTTCTTTGTGTAATTGGTGTTGTCAAGCTCTTCTTGGCTTCTCTTCTCATATGTTCTCGCCCTTTCATTAAAATCTCTCTCACCCTCTTCTTCTTGCCTCTGAAACTCCATGTCATGATTCCTTTTTTGCTTCTCAAGATCTTCCATGTCGGCTTCAAATGATTCTTTCTGCATCTTGACACCATCCAATTCCCTCTTCAAATTATCCCTTGAGGTCATCTCTTCTCTCTTCAGCCTATGCTTTTCTGATATTTGCAAATTTCTCAGTTTCTCCTTTTCTTCAGCAACTTCGTTTTGCTCTTTAGTTATGTCAGCCCTCTTCTGATCCAAAGCTTCCCACTCTTTCTCAAATCTTTCCTTATCTTGTTTCAGTTCTTCACGTTCTTTCAAGAGAACCTCCTCCTCTTGCTTAACTTTATCTATCTGCTGCTTCAGTTCAGATTGCAGCCTCAGAAACTCGACTCTCTCTTCTTTTGTAACCCTGAGACTTTCATGTTCTTCGCGAATCCTTGATTCCTGCTTTGTTGTCTCAGCCCCAATCTCTTCAATCTCATCTTTTAGTTTACGCAGACAATCCTTATCTTCGTGCAATCTCTCATTTTCTATATGCAGCTTTTTCTCTTCAGCTTTTAGAGATTTTTCTTTTTCCTTCACAGTTTTGAGAATTGCTTCAAGATCGTTCTCTTTCTCCTTCACTCCCTCCTCCATTTTTTCTAAAGCTGCCTCTCTCTTAGCCAACTTCTCTTCGTTGTCGCTGATCTCAACTTGCAGCTGCTCGATTTCAGCTTTCTTTCCCTTGAGTTCTTCATCAAGGGATCTCCTCATCTGTTCAAGCTCCATTTCAAACTCCTGCCTTCTTGAATCTAGAACAGCCTTCTGATCATCAAGGAGCTTCCCAATTTCCATCTGTTAAATTTTAATCCCATGTCACTTCTATTTGAATATATATATATATATATATATATATATATATATATATATTGGCACTTAGCAGATAGAAACTAAAGAAAACTATTAACCGGGGAAAGTGACTTAAAAAAATTTCAAGAAATTTCACCATAGTTTTAAAATTATTCCTCTTAGTTACAACTTACAACCAAGCTCTGTATACAAACTCTGATTTTGTTAACTAGTAGACGATAACATTTCACAACAAAAACGACAGGGTATCCCCAAACAACTAAGAGACTAGTGACTGTGAATACGTATATGCCTCACTGTATGTGACAAATTAAATTGACGGAGCTAATAGAGGTGGGTTGGTATGTTTGTGTAATAGAATTTCAAAACACAGAAGCACATCTTCCCTTTTATAAGATTCAGTACCACCATTACAATGAACAAGAAAAGAAAGGCGATATATATTTAACAAATAGAAGAAAGTTTCGGGCAAGTTGAGGCTGACCTGCTCCCTTTCAATAAGCTTCTCCTCAAACTCATGGAGCTCCTTCTCTTTGATATCAACTTTAGCCTTCATGGCCTCGAAGTCCTAAAACAGAAACCCAATTGATATATAAGCCAAAAGGTACAGGAAGCAAAAAAAAAAAATGCAACTAAATAACTCACTTTTTCCTTCAAAGAAATGTCATTTAGCTTAATCTTTATAGATTCCTCTTTCTCTGTCAATTCTGACTTAGAAATATAAATCTTTTGCTGCAAGTTTTCAAGGATCTTCTCTTTCTTCTTGATGGTTCTTTCCTTTTCCATAATTATTTCTTCTCTATGGTTAAAACTTCTTTTAACTTCAGACAGCCTATCTTCTTCTAGTGTTAGCTTCTTCTCCCATTCCTGTAGGTCTTCTCTCTGCTTGTAAAACACTGCCTCATGTGCTTCTCTTCTAAGAAACATAAGCAAAAGAGAAAACGAGAGATCAGATCTCCATACCAACAAACAAGGAACAGAACGAACAAGTAAAAACTGATCGTTCATACTCTGTAACTAGCGAAAGATGCTCCCTTTGAAACACCTTTTCACGAGTCTCCACCTCCTTTAGTTTCCGTTCTAACTCAGAACTCTTTCTATTAATCACTGAAAACTTTTCTTCAGCAATAGCTCTCTCTCTATCCACCTCTAAAGCTTTTTCCTTCATACCAATAACCAAAGCATTAGCTTCCGCTAACTTTTCCTCAGAAGTAGACTTCACCACAGAATGTTCTTGTTGCCAATACTTCAAATCCTTCTCAAGCTGAAATACACAAATAGCATAAACATCTAATAAACATCAGAGCCACAACAGAGCATAATGAATTGAGAAATGAGATACCTCAGCCACAAATTGCTTCTCAGCGATCAAAGCTTTTCTAAGATTCTCTTCTCTTTTTTCAGCTTCATTTAAAGCAATTACATTCGACGTCTTTTCACGTTTAAGAATCTCTGTAGCTTCATCATAAGCTTGTTGAAGTTGTACATTTGTTGAAGTCCACTTCTTCTTCTCAATTAGCAAAAGCCCCATATTATGTTGGTAATCAAACAACTGCCAAAAATGGAAACACTTTCTCAATTCACAACACAAATATTATTCAGTAACACAATAATGCAAAAATCGAAACTTTATTTTTACCTCTTTTTCAAGCTTCAAGATTTTCTCTATAAGAGCATCACGATCTTTTCTCTCTAGAGAAGCTTCATCGAGCAAACCAACCTCTTTGAACTTCCGCCAATCATCGTCCTCTCGGAGAAGCACTGTTTGCGGAGGAGGTGTCATAATTTCGTCGGAAAAAGCTATGGCCTTTCCCTTCCGGTCAGTCTCCGGCCACCGATTCCTCTGCGGAGTGAACATTTCCGTTCGAAACCCTAGTGACCCAGATTCATTAAAAGAAAGAGAGGACGAAAACAACACCAATTTCACAACTTGCGAAATTGAGGAATCGAAGAAGCGAATTGCTCAAATTTGAAAGCTTTCTTTGTGGGTTTTGTGACACGCGCCGTCGTGGAAGTAGCAAGTAAAACAGTTTCTCCTCCGCTTACAAAAACTACTCTGTAATCGTCACTCTCCAACTCCAAAAACTAACTCTTCGGTGCTTTACTTGCAAGTTGCAAAACGACGACGTTTTGCTCCTGGAAAAAAATTATTGGGCCGTTTTGGGCTTATTTTATTATCCACTTAAATTGAGCCATTTTGATTATAAGTCAGCCCAAGTTTGTTTTATGACAACGAAACATTAGATGGTTAATGTAGCATATAGTGGCTACTGGCTAATGTAGTACACTAGTACTGTTAAAGACAAGAATCTTTTACTTTCTGAGTGTTTGGTTTCCGCAATATAATTAATTCTTTGGAGTCGGAGAGTATTAAACGAAGTTAAATGTTTATTTATCGTCTTTTCTATCATCACTGAATCATATTCTATAACAAATAATTATTCACGACGAGTTAACTCCATTTAGCACATGCATTATGCTTAAAAAAAAGCTATTAAAATTTAGAGAAATTGTTCAATACCCTTTTTCAAAAAGGGTGATTTAGGTGAATAACCAAAAAAAAAGAAAAATTAGTTTTGTAGAAAGAAGGTAGAGAGAGATAGGGAGAGAAAGAGAGTGAATAGGGGGGTTAGAGGTTAGTTATTGAATTAAAGTTTTTTTGTTGGTTAGTTTTGCCAATTTCCCTTTCAAAAATGCCCCATTTGAGAGTCTATTTTTAAGTTTGCCATCTTTTAATTTTTAATGACCATTTTACCCTTATTTGAAACAAAATTAGGTCCACAAAATACAAAATATTTTTTGGCGGGAAAAGTGATCCCGCAATTTTCCCGCCAAAACACTTGTAAAAACCTTTAAAATACCTTGTCAAATTTTCCCGTAAAAATTTTTCCCGCCATATTTTTAAAAATTGACAGCCAAAAAGGACATTTTTGAAAAAGATTATTGAAAAAGGGGCGTATTTTAAAAGTTTTACGGATTATTTATCTATCTTTTTGAAATAATTGATTAGTGTGTTTTCAAATTACTAAATTTAATACAATGCTGTATACTTTCACACACAAAAAAAAAAAAAAAAAAAAAAAAAAAAAAAAAACCTAATATCTGAAAGGGGTCCATTGAAAAATGATGGACACCCAACCACTACCAGAGTCTCTAGACTATTGTGTAAGGGCGACTTTTTATCTTATAACAACATTTATGAAAAATATCATAAATTTTTGAGGCAATTTGATGAATAAAAAGACAGGTTTTTAACTTTTTCACATAATATGAATTCATTTTTCATTTAGTAAATAGCAGTTTCAACAAATTTAGATAGTTTTATCCTTGAATTGACAGAAACCTGAAAATGAGTTAGCTCATTTTTACATATGAGTTAACATTAACTTATTTGTGTTATACATTATGAGGTAAGATAAATTTCTTTATTTTAGCACTGTTCATGGAGCGTAAGAAAAAACAAAAAATCTTCTTCAGTTCCTTAAAATTTTCATAAATTCATTCCATCTTACTAATACAAGACGCAATTAATTTACTCAAAATTGTTGAATCAGTCAGCTTACCATTTCCACTGGATTCTTGGACCCTTTTGCATTATGTAAAATGTCATTATAAAAAAAGAAATATTATCATAATAATTAGTTGGTATAGAAATCAAATAGTAAAAAGTCGGCACATCCTGCGATTGAGAGAAAGTGAAGCTTTTGCAAAATGACAATTTCCTTATTCCTATCGAAAAGACAGAACGTTAGAGGCGCCTCAAGTCATGTTTAGATCCAGACGTACCAAATAAATGTCTTCAACCTATTAAACCAAATTTCTTTACGATAGCTTTACAAAAATACAATTTCTATTTTATATTTTGTTAAAATGAGAACTGATGATCGACAGAAATTGTTTATATAAGGAAATTATAAACTTGTAGTCATATACTTCGGTCATGTTAAACAAAAATTATTATTCTTCATTACCATTTATAGTTATTTTATAGCTTTGGTATAATAATGCATCTAGAATATCTCTGAGTTGTGACGTGCCGTCGCAGCTACTGGTTGGCTAATCCCAAAGTCAAAGCAATTATTTAAACATTCATCATTGTAATCAACGACCAATTTCTTTTTATTTAAATTAAAACTAATACTCCTAGTAATCAATATACATAACAGTCAACATAACTACATACGGTAAGAAAACAATAATCAAGACATGTCAATAATCTCTAGTATATATCAACATATTCACGAATACAATCGTCAAAAATAATAAGAAAAATAAAATGAAATATATGAACAACCAAATTGTAGAAACGTATCCTTTTAAAAAAGCTCTAATCTTTAATTTGTTTCCCTTTCAGACCTGACTTATATTAAAAAGAACAAAAAAGGCTAGGCAAAGGTCTGATCTTGTCTTAAATGTTACTACACATACCAAACACGTGTAATCATCAATGGTGCAACGGATTAGGTCCGGAGGGAACACGGCGTTTCTCCACTCCGTAACGAGGGTCGATCTCATCACCGTCGTATTGCTCACCGGAATGACGGTGATCATGGCGGCTGTTATCTCGGCTATGGAAAGGCGTGAAGTCGAATTTGTGGGAGAGTGTTTTTCTGCTTACTAATCTAATTGTGTAGCTACGGTGGTGTTGCTTCGACACTGATGGCTCCACCGCGTTTAGAGAGTAGAGACGGCGGAAGTTGAGGGAGTACAAGTGGTGGAGGAGGAGGAATAAGAGAGAGAGCCATAGAACTATGAAGAGGATTTGAGAGAATTTTAAGGCCATGGAAGATGATGAAGAAAGTCTAAGCATATGGGTGTGTTAATCAATAAAAATAGGCCACAAATAAAGTAAATAAGCTATTGTTTTTTTTGTGTTTTGTATGTTTTTGGGAAAGAAAAAAAGACTAAAAAAGGTTTTGTTGGACGGTTTAGAAGAGAATATGAAAGAAGCTCTCATCGATATTTATATATGATATATAGTTGACAAAATGTAAAGCTTAAGAGATGTGGGAGAGTGGGATTTTGTCTTTTCAACGCAAGATGCTTTATCATATGACATATGCGTGCACCAATTTCATAAAACTGTCCAGCTATTTTTTGCGTCAAAATTTTGCCTAGTGGCTGTCTGGCTGATCTTTGTTAGCTTTGGCGGTAGTCAAAACTGTCGTAGATTTCAGTTTTATGATCGGTATTATTTGTTTTTACTTTTTAGTTTTTACCAAGAGCTTCCACGTCTTACTTAGGTTCATAATCTTTTAGTCTTAGGTTCATAATCATTTTGACCGAGAACCTAAACATGTTAATATTAGACTACAAAAACGATGTGTATATGCGTTTATCGTTTTGTAAGAAACTCTAAAAACGGATTTATTTTTCTGTTTTTTTAGGGATGTACTATTACTTAATTAGCGAATTACCTATGTACGTATTAAGTACCATTTATATAGTATTAGAAGAATCATTTAAGAATTAGTTTTGATTGTTTTAAAGGAAATTTATATTTGTGTTAAATTTATATATTTAAATATTAATTCACGTTTATTAGAAATAAACACAGTCTCTTCTTGGTAAAGAACAACGATTAACTATATAAAAATAACAGAATCGTTAAAGCCAAAAAATATACTCTCTCTGTTCCTAAAACAATGATGTTTTAGTTTTACACACAAATTAAGAAAAAGTAACTTTTATATTTTTTAATTATTATTTTGTTAGTTTAATAATATTAGTTTTACTTCTTTCCTTCTACTATTGGTCATAAACAAAAATAATAATGATGTTTTTACAAAACATCAATCTTGGTGGAACAAGTAAAAAACCCAAAACATCAAATAACTAGGAACAGAGGGAGTATATATCAAGTCAATTAAAGTTAAAAGACTTAAAGATCATTAGAGCGGATACTAGTTACTTTAACAAAATCTATAGTGATCAATTATTGATATACAAAAGAAAACCCCATAACTATTTATGGTGTATTAAACCGTGTAAAGAAATTTAAACTAATGCATCGAGGTTTCTTAGAATTCAAGGAATGAAAAAGAGGCATGATTGCAACTTACTAATTATGAAAAAATCTTTGGAATTATGAAAATAAAAAAAATAAAAATCTGTGAGATAGTGAGATCTTTTATTATAAAGATGTGTAATCGATGGTATTATATTTGCAGGAGATGATTGCAATAATTCGTATCGTATTTATAGGTCTAATTATAGTCGACGTGTGAACAGAGTAGTTATTAAAGAACTATCGATCCATTGCCTTTACATGTGCTCTGGAAAGCTAGATATTGCGTCGTGGACTTTCTTTAATATTTGTTCAGACAATAAATTTGTTTCTGTCATTGACGGTTGACTTTCATATGTTCAATGTGTTTGAAATTTTGTCTTGTTGCACATTATATATGACATTTTCTTTATCATATACTGAATGACTGGTTATTTTATTTTTTCAAAAGCCCACCTAAAACTCTAAAACAGGTGAATAGAACAATTTGCATGATACAAATATTAAAAATCTTGATAACGTTACATAAGAGATCCTGAATCGAAATTCTATGATAATCTGTAAAGAGATTTTTTTGTTATTTTATAGTGGCCATGTTTTTTAAAAAATAAAATTGTACCGTGCAAATTTCATTTGATAGTTTGTTATTTAAAATTCTAAATAAAAAATTAGACAATATACTGGTTTTAATATAAGGCAATATATTTGTTAAGAAAGTAATTTGATTTCTTTTTTAAAACTTGGATTGTGAATCTCTATAGTGAAGAAAAAAGATGATGAGATTGTAAATTTGATTAAAGGTTTTCCAATGCACGAAAGAGGTTTCCTGAGTGGATTTTGGAACTGGTGGGCATGGTGCAGTTCCAAACCAGCCTTTTTAACTGTGTATATCTTCTCTTGCACTAATATTAAGTGCTCGAACTATGATTGCACATCAAAACCTTTTCCAAATATTCCATAGGTGTGCACTATCACAATTCCTTAAAATATATATATATATATATATAAACATATAAATTCTAAAAAAGATTATGAGTTAAAAATATATAGGAGAAATATCTAATTTAATATTAACAAAAAAGAAAAATGTAATTTTACATTGCAATAGAAATTTACATTGCAATAGAAATATTGCTAAGAATCTAAAACCAAACGTATGATTATTTTATTATTATGTTACTAACTTTTAAATTGTAAATGTTATATACTTATATTGCAAAATAATGAAAACATGCCAAACCAATGAATCTTTCAAACTGATGGTCTAATTGACTTTAAAGTACTGTTAAATGAAGATTAATTCAATTTTGAATATTTCTTCTATTTCTAAATAACGTATGTTTTAAAGTTGAGAAATTGTTAAAAATGTCCTTTTTGAGATACCCCTTTTCAAAAATACCCTTTTTGAGAGTCCATTTTTAAGTTTGCCCGCTTTTAATTTTTAATGACCATTTTACCCTTATTTGAAACAAAATTAGGTCCACAAAATACAAAATATTTTTTGGCGGGAAAAGTGATCCCGCAAATTTTTGGCGGGAAACGTGATCCCGCAATTTTCTCGCCAAATTTTTTTTTTCGGGAAAAGTGATTCCGCAATTTTTTTGGCAAATTTTTTTTTGCGGAAAAAATTTACAAGGTATTTTAAAGGTTTTACAGAGTATTTACAAGTGTTTTGTAAGGTTTTACAATGTATTTTAAAAGGTTTTACAAGGTACTTATAAGGTTTTATAAGGTATTTATAACTTGTAAAACTTTACAAAAAACGTGTAAAACCTTATAACTTGTAAAACCTTATAAAATAGCTTGTAAAATCTTATAATATCTTATAAATACTTTATAAATACGTTGTAAAACCTTTTAAAACCTTATAAATACCCTGTAAAAACCTTTAAAATACCTTGTAAATTTTTTCCGCCAAAAATTTAACGCCAAAAAAATTGCGGAATCACTTTTCCCGCAAAAAGAAATTTTTGGCGGGAAAATTTTTTGGCATGTAAAATTTTTACGGGAAAATTTTACAAAGTATTTTAAAGTTTTTACAAAATCAAATTTGTAATTTTGATGTGTGTACATTCTCATGTTTTCCTTATATATTTGTGATATCTTTTATTAAAAGAATGGTAATTTAGTCATTTTGTACATAAAAAAGGGTATTTTTAAAAATGGACAGCCAAATGGGGCATTTTTGAAAAGGAGTATTGAAAAAGAGGCATTTTTGTGAATCTTCCTTTAAAGTTTTCACACATATTCTTTTTGTTTCACAAAGAGTGTCATTCTACCATTTTCACATAAATTAATAAAAATAAACAAATTTCATTTTTACCATTTATTAATACACTAGATAACACAATCTCTCTAATTAATAAGCTGAAATAGTAGTATAACAAAGAAATTTGGTTTTAAAATTGCATTGAAAACACAAAACGACACTCTTTGTGAAACACAATTAAAACTTTAAAACGACACTCTTTGTGAAACAGATAGAGTATTAAGAAAACATCTTAAAAGTTGATTATAAATATACTCCCTCTGTTTCACAAAGAGTGTCATTCTATCATTCTTCACACAAATTAAGAAAATTAAACAAATTTCATTTCTACCCCTTATTAATACACTAAATAATAACATCTCTCTAATTAATAAGCTAAAATAGTATGGACAAAAAGGAGAATTAGTCTTTAAACTGCATTGAAAACACAAAACGACACTTTTTGTGAAACGAGATTAAAACTTTAAAACGACACTCTTTGTGAAACGGGGGAAGTATTATTTTTTCTTATTTACAATTTTCTATAATTTTAAACCAATAGTATTCAATTATTTTTTCCTTGAAGTTTGCAATTCATCAATAGTAATATTGTAATAAATATTGCATAAAAAACCTAAAAATTCTATCTTTTTGAAACAAATTATTTTTATAGAAAATACATTATTTAGAAATAGAGGGGATATTATGAAAAGAATTAAACGTGTTCTAAAAACGTTGAAGAGTTTAATATCTTATACAATCTTTCAGAACGTATGTATACATGATTTGTCACTGTCACTCTTTTTTTTTATATTCAAATAGATTTATTTTTTTCAACTAAAACCTATATGGAAAGATGAAAGCAATCACAATGCACTTAAACACACTCCTACATATGCTTAACAAGACATCAACCTTAATCAAACAAAAAAAAAAAAAACAATACAACAGATCAAGAATTCAAAGTAAAAAGATATCATAAAAAGTCGAAATTTTGAAATACATCACACAAACTACAGTAAAAGCGCATTATACAGATAATTTATTTAATCACAAAAGCTTTAAAAAATAATCACAAAAGCAAATCTGTTTTAGAAAATATTGTAAAAAAAATTAATCGTTGTAATTTCTTATAAAAATTTAGACGGAAATTTTATCAATAATTTTTTACCAGTTTTGTATGTGACAACAAGCAGTGACGGGTGATAAAAAAAAATACTAGTTAACATGCTTGCGTCACACTTTCTGTGACCAAACTTACCTAATTAGTTTCTTATTTATCTTTTTTCTTTGCTCAAAAATTTCTTTTATATTAGATGTAAAGTTTAAACACAAAACAAACTAACCTAAACTGTAAACTGATGTATAGTAAAACAAGATAATCTTTTTTTTTTTTTTAACAAGATAATCTTAAGTCATCCATTATCAAAAAGATAATCTGAAGTCAAGAACAAAAATTTTCTTATAACATAAAATCAACATGGATATTAGTGCTGAAATTCATGAATGATGCAAACAATTTTATTTCACTAAAACACGGTAGAATTAAGTTAATGAATACTCTCGTACACAAGTCGAAATAGACACTATGTATAATAAAGATGCATTGAGAAAAACTAATAAGGATTTTTTTTGTTGTTGGCAACAACTAATAAGAATTTAAAAAGTGAATTTTATTATGAAACCGTACGTAAGTGACAAAAACAATTGATTGAGTTACATTTTACGTGTAGATAGATTTTTATCATATGCGACAATATGTTTGTTGTAAGAGTTTTGGGGCATTTTAGGCAAGGCTCCGTACGAGCTGCAGTGCAAGTCTATGTGTCTATGCAATCTAGAAGCAGCTATATTTTGCCAAAAGATCTATCTCTCGACATCCATATCCCATTTCTTCCATTATTTCCAAATAAATAAACAACAGTAGTTTTTCTGTTATTCACTTCTTTAGTTAGTTTAACGCATATGAAACAAAAGCGCAGACAAAATGTGTGATATGTCATTTTTTTGCTTATTAAGCAAAACTTCAACAATGCCTAGCAAATTAAAATATACATCATTATCAAATCTATCCATCAGAAGTATGTGATAAGTCACTTTTATCTCCGCTTAAATAATTTTGAGAATATCCGACTAATTGTAAGGAATTATATAATAATACAGTATATATATTAAGTGAATATTTTTTTTTGCAAAAAAAAATCCGTTATTAAAGTAGGTTTTAATATGGATTAAAAATGTACATAAAGTTCAATCAGAACCGGCTTTAGGACCAAACAGAAAAAACTTATGTTTAAAGGCTTTTTCTCTTTATAATAGATACATTTGCAAAAAAAAATAAAAAAAAAAAAAAAAAAAAAAAAAAAAAAAAAAAAATCCTTATTAATGTACGTTTTAATATTGATTAAAAATGTACATAAATTTCAAACAGGACTGGTCCTTAGGACCAAGCAGACAAAACCTATGTTTAAAGGGCTTATTTTTCTTTATAATATATACCTTTTGGCTTAATTAAGACTTGATTTAGCATTTTTATGGAGATTTCTAAATCTGGCTTTGGTCCCAATCTCCCTAGTCTATAAAGAAAAGGTGAAACCACCTAACTACAATTATTTGATTGTTTAAAATAGTTTGCATTGTAGAACCCATTTGTGGTAATAATTCCTAAAACATGCAATACATAATCTTTGTCTGCGGATTACGCTGGCTACAACTTAAAAAAAAAAAAAAAAAAAAAAAAAAGTCCAGTGACTGATCCGAATCTGATTGGACCTAGCTGAAAAACCATGCTTGGGTCTGCAAAACCGATCGACTCTATTTATGTTTTTTTTTTCCTTTAAATCAGACATGATCAAATCTTTTGACACATTTACACAATCTTTTTTTTGTCAACAATTACACAATCTAGACTGCTACTTTTATGTCTTTCTTTATTTCCTCTATTCTGCTCCATATTTTTTTAAAGGCTTTTAAAGCAGAGAGTGAGGTTTTCGCCTTTAACGTACCTTTGTGTTTCTTCTTCTGCTTCACTCTTGTCAGAATATATGGTTTGGGTAGTTAAAGATACACCCATGATCAAAAGTAGCTGGCCCTGAGAGAATGGAAAAAAAAAAAACAAGGAGGATATTACATTACAGGTTAGTATCTCCTCTGTTCATCTGTTTCTAGTAGCTAGATCTGAGAAAAGTGCCTCTTCTGTTTTTCTCCTTGAATATTCGAAATTCTGCTGTTAAAAAGTAATCAAACAACCTGAAACCTATGCATTTTGTTTTATGGCAGAAAAGAAAGAATATGTATGCACAATTTTACAGTATAGTCATGTTTTGCAGTTGTTAAATGTCTTTTTTAATTAATTCAGTTGTTAATGTTACAGTATATTTTTTATTAATAGAATGAGTTTTTGACACATTGGCTTTTATATATGAATTTAAACAATCAAATTCATATATAGAATTAGTTTTTTTTTTGGTGGTATGATCTGTTTAGAGGTGTTCGGTTTTTCTAGATTTGGGTTGTGTTTGTTTTACAGAATTAGATTTATTCGGTTTGATGCAGTTTGATATAAAGATATAATGATTTAATCAATTTAATATGATTATATCTATTTTATTTTAATTACAGTCTTATTTAATTAATACAAAATTTTAATTCGGTTTATTTGCTTTGGTTTGGTCCTTACTAATATTGGGTTCGATTTTTGGATTTATGAAAAAATAATCGGCTTATAGATTATCTTCGTCTCAGTTTTCGTTTGAATTGGTTGGATCGATCTTGATACTTTACCCACGTATGACCTTAAAATTAGTGTATTAGTGAACCCATTATTTAGAAGAACATTTGATGTTTCTGGGCCTAAGGCCCATTGCGTGTATCATTGGTATTTTGCTACTTCAACTTCTGCTATCGCTAGGGCATGATGATGATGATGATGATCATGATCCATTGCTATTTCATTTTTATTTTAACGTGTGATTAAACATAAGTTTCACTTTGTTTTTCTTTTCTTTGATAACTTATGCTTCGATTAGGTTTTTTCATGGTTAGAACTTCAACTCACACTGAAATTCGAAGGAGAAACATTGTCATTTCTGATGTTGATTGTTGAGAGTTTCCGTTCGTTCATTTTATATTGGTAGAAGTTTATAGAATTCCGTTATGTTGATAATCAATTTCACTTTTTGGTAAAAAGGGTATATTTTATTAAATCATTAGATGCATGGAGGTTTTTGCCATGCAAGCAGGGAAAATGCATGTCAAGGAAACTCGTTGGTGCTAACCTGTTAAGACTATAATAATCCACAAATCAAACCAAAAAAAATTCACATTACTAAAACACCGTCTTAAGAAAATGTTTTCTTTTCTAATAAAGAACCTACTGTAAATTTAAGCATATCACTGCACCCAACTCAAGAAAGTAGAAGAAAAACAGTGATTGAGAATTTGGGAGAAAAATTGACATGATGGAAGTTAGAGTGGCTGCAATTTTAGAAAAAAAAAAAGAAAAGAATTGTATGAGTTTATAGGAAAACATTTTCTCAATTCAGTCCTAAAACAATGATTTTTTTTCCCTAAAATATATATACAAATAGCCAATCTAAAAACGATTAATCGATATCTAATAGTTCGAGAACAATTAACTAACTTCTAACGTGCTTAAAATGATGATCTGTTTATTAACCCGTCTAGTCCAACTCAAAATGATTTAATCAATGTCTAGTTTGAAAACGTTTTCCAGTAGAAGCTAGACACAACGTTTATGAAATCAGTACTACATGTGTATGTATAATACATAAATACCATCTAAGTGGTTTTTAGAACACTAGTTAATACTCATACATATGGTTAATTGACAAAATAAGTAGAACAAAGTCTAACATATCTAAATTATTGTCTTATATATCTTACACATTTTGGAATGTGGTAATTAAAGCTCCTATACTTAGACTAGCGATTTGTGCCCATCACAATCTTATAAATTGGCTTTGTTTGTGTGCTTGTGAAATACCTTTGAAAATTTCCCAACACTAACATATATAAAAAGGCACTTATTTGAACTAATTACAGAAGACAAATAGCAACAATTACAAATAAATGCCAGAGAATTAGAAACTTGCAAGAAAATCAACTAAATGAAACCAGAAAAATAGAAAAAAAAATATATATATAGATCCATCAATCAAGCAGTACTCCAAAGCCTCAAACAAATTAGGCAGACCAAACCCTCTCGTTCACACACACAAATCTCTAGCTACATTTCTATATAATAGATTTGGCTCATGAGGCTCTTATGTTCATGCATAGATCATAAAGTCCAAATACCTCATAAGGATGGAGCCGCATAATCATCAGTAGCAGAGATAATCATATAGAGAAAAAGATGAAATAGGGCTTTTCTCTTCATCTACCGTTGTGTTGTGTTCCCTTGGTGTCGACATTCCTGGAATTAGCAAAAAGCCAACATTAATCAAAACTACATTACTTAATTAGGGTTTTTAATTAACACATTGCCGTTACCTGCTTGTGAAGTAGTACCTATTATTGAGCTAAGACTTGTGTGACATTCCTCGGAGTCACCAAAGATGGAAGAGGTGCTAGAGTCGCTGGTTAGTCCAAGAAACTTCTCTATGATGCTCACAGAATCCATTTGATACTCAACCATGTTCACATTAGTATGACTCCATTCTTGTTCTTTATGTTCCCTTTCTAGTAATTGTTCACCATTGGTTATCTTGATCTGATCTCTAGTTTCTTGATGAGGATCTGAAATTGTTTCCGAGGTCTCAAATAATCTCATCTTCATCTTTGCCATTGTTCTCTCTCTTGCTCGTTTTCTAGCTCTCTCTCTCGACTCTTTAGTCTTACAAGAGCTCTCCATAGTCTTTGTTCTTCTCTTTGAGACTCTCACCTTCAATGTCTCATCCTTTTCCTTTTCATCAACCTGGAGATGTTCATCCTGTCCTCCTCCTTCCGATGCAGCCACTCTTTCTTTAAGTTGTTTGATGGAACCCTTTGATTTGGAGAAAAGCCATTCAATCGTCTTGCTCGCCTTGTCGAAACCCAACATGTCTTGAAGATCGAAAAACTTGCGAGCAATCTGAAGAGACAGCCTCATCCTCCGGTCTCTAGGACCTTGAGCCGTGCAGATCTTACTATGTCTGTCCCTTTTTTTGGCCATTCTTCTCCGTGGAACTTGTTCTGAGGTGGTTCCATCAACACACTTCTCATTATTATTCTTTAGCTGAAGCTTCTTGCAAAGTTTTCTTGGAGATTCAACAACATTTGCTGCTGCATCTTGTTGCTGTAACAAGAATTGGTTTATCAACAAGGATTCATTAAAACTGTCAAGAAAATCTGGAGAGAAAGGAAAAGATGGCGAAGAGTAGTGATGGTGAGAACTAGGGCTTTGAATGTAACTGGTGAAAGAAGGAAGCATGGTTGTTTGTGTGGGATTGAAGGGATCAAAGAGGTCATAGCCATTGGTGTCTAGAGAAGGAAACATTAGATTGAAGAGAGAAATAGGTAATGAAAACAGAATCTTCTTTTTCCTTTCTTCACTCAAGCCCTTTGGTTCATTAGTGGTTGTGTGTGCTTGTGCTATAAACGTTGATAGCTTGAGGAAGATGGACAAAAGATATTGTAGAAAATAAGAAAATTAAAGCACTATATGTTTTTCTATATAACTCTATCACTTCCGTAAATATCTTTTAATACTATCTAAATAGAAATAAGGAGAGACAGTCTTTACTAATATGGATAGGTTCGGTCGTTACTAATATGGATTAGTTCCTTCGGTTGGGGTATACCCTACCTTCTGCTTCAAAAGGTTGTCCAAAACAAACGGAGGGACTATGGCTAATGTTTTTGTTATATTCACTTACACTATTATTAATGAAAGTTTACAAATTATATCAATTTTCATTAATTAATATAGATATTTCACAAAAAAAAAAAAACTATAACATTGGTATATCATCTTCTTTTAATCTTCATCCTAATAATTTTTGTGGAACAGAATACACATATTGCTTCAATAACATTTACAGAACATAATATTACACAAATTTATAGAAGCGAATGTTACCTAAATTCACTATTGTTTTTTTTTTTTTTTTTTAAGATTACTGAATTCTCTATTGTTAGCAAATGTAACTACATATGAATTAAATTTTAAACTTGAAACTTTGAAATTTGTAATTTTTTTTACTTTCCATATAGTAGTATTTACGATATAATTATGTTAGAAGCAACCAAAGAAAAAGATTAATAGTTTGGTCTGGGACTTGGGAGGCTTAATCGATTTTGTTCTTAATTCACTACATACTCAAAAGTTAGATTGTATGATTTTTGCATCAAAGGTAAAGTAAATTGTAGTATTGAAAGCTAATTATACTGAGTTCAACTTAGTCTACAAGGCTCGTACAAGCAATTAACTCTTCACTCATAAAACTAAGTTGTAGTCGAAATTTTGTGTTTTTCTTAACTATTTTTCTTAACTACCATGTATGTATGTACCATACTACCATAGTGGGTAGATCAGCAACAAGCCCTTTTGATTAAGGAATAAGGAAGTGCTTTTATTGGAAAAAGGCTTATTAGTAAGTGTGGTGTGGATGGGATAAGGTTAAACTGGAGGTTGTGGGAGTGATAGTGATTTAGGGTAATGAAAAAAGTGGTGATAGCAAAGAGAAGAAAAGTGGGAAGAGAAAACGAAAGGGACCAAGTCTAAGGCCTATTTGGTCATGCCTTCACGTGGGCGTTGCTTTGTTGTTTGATAGCAACCCCATCTCCTTCATTTTCTCGCTTCTGCTTTATTGGAAGATAATATTGGTATCTTCATCTTATATAAGATGGACAATATATTTTATTTTTCCTTAATTTTTTTGTTTCTTAGATATTTAGAGACATACAGTGTTTAATATGATTATAAAAACTTCATCTCACATTAGAGTTCGAAGGAAAAAAAAGAATTGTAGAATTTCAGGATAGAACTAATTATCATCTTTTCGGTATAGATAGATAGATATGGATATATGTGTTACAATAATTTGGTAGAAACCAATTTGTATACCTGAAACTGAAAGAGAGATGGAATTTCTTTTGAGTACTTCTATTAATTTATTTTGATAATGAATTATGAGTTACTTGGGAGGTAACCATCATGAATGCAAGTGATTCTTCCATATTATTTTTGTTAAAAGCTTATATTCCAATTTCTATCTTAATGAACACCCTTGATTTTATGGTTTGATATATATATCGGATGGATTTGTAGCTAGCTGCTATATTGAAATAGAGGGTTAGAGTATACTGTTATACTCAGTTTGGATCTTCAAAATAAGTTGCAATTAGAGGAAGAAGTCTAAACAAGAACATACGCAATTGCAAAGCATGCGTGGTTAATTTTGTTCCTTTAAAAAGAAAAAATCATTCAGTAAAAGAAATTTAGCAAGCATTTTACTACTAATAAACAGTATATTATTTCTTTCTATATCGACGATTCGTGATCGGCTGAAAAACTAGTCGACATCTTTGTTGATATATTTCATAAGATTTCTGTATTCGAAATTTCTTAATCTATCTATAGACTATATAGTTTCATGTATGGAAGAAAAAGGAAGCTGAGGAAGATGTGATTGGTGGAGAGGAATATAGGTAGGGAGTTAGGGCTACGACTTAGAAGAGACAGACACAAACTGAGCCTATAAAACTTATAGACTTCTATTTTATAAATACCTACTCTCTCATTGCTTTTCCTTTGTCTCGCTGACCACTTCTCACCCCATAGATGTCCACGTTTCATTTCATGATACAAAACTATTAGAATGTCCCACATTGTTTAGGATTAAGATTTTTGGGTAGTATATAAAGGATGTGGCAATCCTTAACTCTTGAACTAGCTTTTGGGTTAAGTTAGACCACATTCCTAATATGGTATCAGAGCCAGGTTGGCCCAACAAGCAAATTCCCACAAAAATGGTTTCCCACCTATGTGGCCCATATAAGTGGCATGTCTTGTTGTATTTCCGAGATGTTGGGCTTGACGGTCCAACGGGAAACAACCCACCCACATTCCTAATATATTTGATACAAAACTATATGCAATTTGCTAAATAATATCTTTACTTTTTGTAAATATGTTGAAATAAACCCATTCACAAATTTTCTTTAAGGTTTTTTTGTTTTTTAAGAAAATTTTCATGTTTCCTTCACAACTTTAGTATCAAATTGACATTCAGTTATCTGCGTTATAACTATAGTATGTACTTCAAATATATTTTTCATAACATGAATTGTTTCCAATAATATAAATATGTTTTTACAATATGCTTTTAGAATTATTAAAATTTTATTTTTCAAATAAAACCTAAATCATAAAAAAATCTAAATCATAATCCCAAAATTCTAAGTGCATGCCCTATTAAACCGCGCCAAATTTCACACCAGGGTGAACTTGGTTATCAACCACAAGTTTTGAAAAGAAAAGGAGAAACTGTAACATCCCATAATTTGGTTGGGGGATATTACAGAAAAAGTGTAAGAAGTATAAAAACTAAAGCGAAAACTCATCAACATATAAAAATGTAAATTTTAAATATTACTATTATTTACTAGAAAATGTGAACAAAATTTTAGATAAGTTAGAAAACTGAAAGAGTTTCTTACCCAATTCATTTATATTGGGCCTGATTGGCAAGTGCTTTACAATCTTTACAAAGCAAAAAAATTTCTAAAGATTTGAAATACATCCAATCAAGCTTTAGAAGCTTTGACTTTCCTTTTTTTCTCACAGCCAAAATATTTCCTTAATTCACTTTTTTGGCTGTAGAAAGCCTTTTTTTCTAAACCACATAATTTTCAACTTTTCAAAATTTTAAATTTTACAGCCAAAATTCTACAGCAGTAAAATCTACAGCCACAACAAATAAACCTACAGTCATATTTCTACAGCAAAAAATGTAAAGCTACAGCTGTTACCAATCAGGCCCATTATTTACCTTTAACTCTTCTGTTAAAAAAAATGAACTGTCAAGACCAAAACTTATAATGTAGTGGTTTGTGTTAATGTCGTTGATATGTCATTATCCAGATTTAAATTCGCGCATTACATATATATAATTGACCAAAAAAAGATGTATATATGTATTTCTCACTTAAAATTTGGCATAGAAGTATATCACATCAGCAGTTTATAAATTACCATCCATGTTTTTTTTTTTTGATAATTACCATCCACGTTTTTTGTTAGAATCATTTTCTCTTGAATTATCTATCACACCAACAATTTTTAAATTAAGTCCATATTTTTGTTCATATTATTTCCTCTTGAATGAGCTATCTAAAAAAAAGGATAAACAAACCTCCATCATTTTAGAAGTAATATTATCAGTAAGAATATATTGGGCTAAAAATTCAAATATATTTTAAGAAAGGTCACTTGGGCTAAAACCATTTTTCTTTTTCTCCATCAAATTCTTTTGATGATGAAAAGATATTTTGAGTTGTTAAATAAAACATGAACAGATAATTTGGTTGGGGAATCTCTAGTCTCACCTATGTAGTGTACGGTGTGTACCACTATGATCAATCACAAATCGCTTGAAGAAAATGATAATCATACATTTGGTTTTACGGTTTGATAATTTTAAGGAATAAGTAAAGCAAATATTCGATTTATTTTTTTGTGATGGGCAAAAGTTCCAAAGTAGCTTTAGCTTCTGGGCAAAAGTTCCAAAGTAGCTTTAGCTTCTACCATATTTTTTTGAAATGCTTTCATATTATCATCAATTTGTATCACTACTAATGAAAAAGAAAGTCACCTTATATTAGGGCTGAGGTTCACAAATACACTCATATATGTATTTGTGGATATAGGAATGATAATATATTTGACTTCCAGTTTCCAAAAAAAATTCATTGAAACCCACTCTTGTTTTTTTTTAGTATAATTTATGTTATAAAAAATTGTAATTTATAGTTCTATTAAATTTATAATGAACCTCTTAATTTACATATGTAGTTTAATTTTTGTTAAAGTACTAGAGAGTAAGAGACTAAATCATATTCGTATAACTATAAGTCTTAATTATGCACATATGCTTTATAAGGAATCTGATTTTAAAGAGATTTTGCTGGCTCTATAGATATATGTGCGCATTCCATAGTCTTATGTCCTTCAATTTCTTTCTTTCTTTTTTTTACTTTTTTGCCTCTTTTAAATTTGCTTAAATGATATTTTAGTTTTAGTTGTGGAAAAATGTGAAAACCCACAAAGGTCATATTCAAAGTAAAGAGAAATAAAATGAGCTCAAAGTTTGTCATCTCAGGAGCTAATGATGATGAATCCTCTTTTATGAGAATCTTTTTAACATGCCTATCAAACACATATAGTCCTCCACCATGTTAATAATTATTGGTTAGGTAGAAATTTCTGATATGATCAGTCAACAATAACTTGTACGTTTTATCAAAAAGAAAAAGAAAAAAAAAAAAACAATAACATGTATGTATTCTATGAGTTTGAACATTTGTTTGAACATGTATGTTTTGCGCTATCAATCAAACTTAATGATTTATTTAAACTTTATAATAAAGTTCTAGGAATTGTCATAACATTGGCCACAACAACCACTTTGCAAGAAAATAATCTCAGTTTTAACATTTCACAGGAGTACTCCAGTGAGCACATACAATAACATGCAGATATTATGTGGGCACTGGGAAAGTTAAGTTTCACCGTTAGGTTGGTGTAAAACTCCTATTTTGGTTATAGGGTACAAACATCAATTAGCAACAAAAATATTATTTCTTTACCAAATAATTTGTTATTATACATATTGGTTGTTTCTTATATGTATTTGTGTGTGTTTTATTTGGTTAAAAGTGACGAAATGAATCATGTTAGATATTGAATATAATTGATGAGATTTATGCGATGTGGGTTATAGGATATAGTTGTGGTATTTGGTTTAGAATTTGGAATGTTGAAAATGCTTGCGGAGAATTATATGGTGGTTAGGATTTCATGCAATCTGTTAGACATATGGATTTGGTTTGAATGATCAAGGTAATAGGCTAGAGAAATTGAGAGTTTTCGTGTTTTCAAACTTCTTCAACGGGTTCGGTTTTTGTGTTTTGCTTGAGGGCAAACAAAAGCTAAGTCTAGAGGAGTTGATATATCATGGATTTTACCGTTTTTAGCCATGATATATGTATTGTTTTTAGAGTCTTTTTGTTATTTGTAGAGTCTTTTCTAGTCTTTTTCAAGTTTATGCACGTTCAGGACTAATTTGGAGATTATGGATCATTTTGGAGCAAAACAAAGAAGTTATGCTCCAAGAGCAATCCGGAGACCAAAATTCGTGTAAGTGTCGGTCGACACCAATATCTGACGGCAATGCAATTTCGAGTCTCTTTGAAGTTATGAAGATTTGCAAAATCGTCCCAGAACTTTTCCTTATTTTCAAAGAAGTCTCTACACATTTTTAAGAACATATAAATAGATTTTTAGGGTTTTGTTTTAAAGACATCTCTGAGATCTCAGATCTCTTAAGCTTTATTTTACTTTGTTCTTGGGAGCTTGAACCCTTTGGGAGATAATTGGAGAGAGCTCCTCCAGAGAAGATCTTTCTAAACGCTAATCTTTTCTTAATTTCTCTTAATGCAATTCTATTCAATCATGTTGTTTGTTTTAATCTCCATGTCTGAGTAGTTTGCTTGTTAAGTTTAGGAATTCTCAATAAGGATTTAGATGAATTAGTAGATCGATAACTTGTTAGGATAAAATCTATAGAGTTCTTCACTTTTGATTGTTCTTAATGCTAATTCTAGCTTGATCACCTAGAATTTGATCTTAGGATAATAGGTAAATTCGAGAGATCATCTATTACTGGAACTATCTTAGTTGGGCACAGATTCTAAATTCATACGAGAGGTGGTTTAGGAATATTTGTGAACATATCAAACATGTTTTAATGCTAGTCTAGATCTAGGAATTCGCATTCGAGAGGGTGGAATTACCTGATATTAGATTAGTTAGTCAACGCATTCGAGAGAGTGGTTGACTATACATTAGTGCTTTGAGTTCTAGAACGGTTCGATAATAATCCTAATTAATTTGGTAGATTTACTATTAGTTTATTTCCTGAGAAATCCCTAAGCCTCACGTTACCCGCATCTGAATTTACAACTAATTTTACTTGCTTTCTTGTCTTTTAATATTTTTATTTTCTGTTTAGCTTAATTCAAAACCTCTTAGTCTATTGTGTGAACACGAGAGGTTTGTGGAATTCGACCCTGAAATATTGCAATTGATCTCTTATTTGATAGAGTAGTCGTAGGTCTAATTTGACTCACATCATATATATTTAAAATATTATATGTAAAATTTTTATTGAAATATGACTCTAATATTCGAATAAAGTTTGTGTTATTTTTTAAACTTAATAATTGTTTCTCTACTTGCAATTAATTTTAAAAAATTATTGCTTATAAAGAAATAATTTATTTTTAGATAGAAATTTTGTAAAATATTATAAATTAGTAAAATCTCTCTATAAATTAATAATTATTAATTTATCGATAAATTAATACTTCTCTAAATTAATAAAATCATGGTCCCAACATTATTAATTTATAGAGGTTTTACTGTATATAGTTATTTATTGTTGTCTCAAATGTAGTTAGTTATTAAAATTCTATTACAACAAACATTTTTGCTGAAGAAAATAAGACACTATAAAATAAGGAGTTTTGTAAGCCACACATACTTTTCTTAAAAATTACACATATTTTTATTTTTTTTATAAATACTATTGGTTGATCCGGTCGTTTCTGGTAGGAACGTACCGAGGTGCTACACAGTGGATTACTCCCGTAGTTCAACAGTTCAACGATTCAACGGACACCATGAGCTCCGAACGGACTCGGATCGAACGGGTCATAAAATTCATAAGATCCAGAATTGAGCCACCACACTACCTGATCCGAGTTTAGAGTACCTTCTGACTAATGCCACAAAATTACACATATTAAGATTTATAATGATAACTTAATCCCATTGACCCGCCTAGACCAGCCAACAACATTGACCGGAATACATGAACAGATGTGGAGATCAATAGCTCTGGTAAATGGTTGCAAAGTCATGAACCATGAAACTCTGGTGAAGACGTCTCACGATAATCCCGAATTGAAAAACACATCACTTGGAAACTGAAAATTTCCCCAATATTAAATTACTTGCTCTGGTGGATTTTATCTAAAGGGGTTGACACTACAAGTCTACAATTACTTTCATAACCCCAGGGATTCGAATGGCAGCTACGTGCTTGAAATGCTCCTTATAGGCAATGAAAATCTAAAGCATTTTTACTCTTCCAGTGTCATGTATTGTTAAAAACGTGATACGTATCGCAATTACATCTTACAGGCTAGCTCGATTATATCGCAACATAATTAAATTAAAATATTCGAGAAGTAATCCAAATACATATTTCCAAAAGATCAAATTTGAACCTCTCTTCAAATAAAATAAAAAAGCCTCCAGACTATTTTAAAGAAACTGATAGAGTACTGTACACAAGTCAATCAACAAACCACGGAGCTTGGGTTCAAGGATCAACAAGATGCTATAAAGACGTTTTTGTCACAAAATAAGCTTAGCAATCAACAAGTGACATCAAAGGATTAGATGTGTACAGCAAAAGAACACACATATTCCAAATATAAAATAATATTACCAGAAGAACATACGTTCAAACCTTGTAACACATTTCATCAACTATAGAAGTAAGAACCTTCACGAAACCATATTTTAAGCACATCACCAAACCATTCAACTGTCCCCAAATTTTATTAACGAGACGAAAACGTATTTGTGTTTGTGTCACATAAAAAAGCAATGGCTATATGAATTTTCAACAAGAAGTTATGGAAATTTAGGGCTAGCGTCATTCTTTTACATTGAAAAATGGGCTTGGCCTTCTTATTGGATAACATACATATTATTGGATAACATACATGGTCAAGAAATAATTGGGCTTTGGACATATATATGTTATCAGGTCAAGGACAGAAATACTGTAATACTCTTTTGATTTGGTGATTACAAATTTCTGAGGTGAAACAATTTTTTTCTTCCAACATTGGTAGAGCCATATATAGTTCATATACTTGACTTTTATAAATTTATAATCAGTGTTTTTTTCTATAAACTGCAACTGAAATATTTTCTATGAAATGTAAATTCAGTCAACATGTTTTGATCTTCTTTCAAATGTATCAAATTGTTGGAAACAATTAAAAGAATATTTAGTTCACAAGTAACTCCAAAAAAGATGTATCAAACTTTCTTTTTTTCTAATAGAAAAACAAAAAACTCCAAAAGAATAGAAAGTATGGACCGAAGCAATGATGCAAATGCATGTGGTACGAGACGTCGGATTGAAGCAACGGCGAAGTCTTGAATATATATATATATATATGAAATGTACGATCTGTTTTTCTACGAAGACACACACTTTGTGTATATATATAATTAACTCACATGATATAAACAGTCGCAGACTCGCAGTCACATGTATATATGCACATGTACATGCAAATTAATTATAAGCATGCATGTTAACAATTACATACGTGTGGTACCAAAAGAGAGGGATTTAAAAATCCTTCTTGTTCCCTTTTTTGCCATAGAAATATACAATGTGTTAATGTGTTTGAGAATAATGACCCAAGAAACCGCACAATAATAAATTGTTGAGCCGTTTATTTTGCCGTATGTTACAAAACCAATCACTCCTGTTTAACTAGCCAGTTAAGAGTTTTTCATTAATCAACTCTTTTCTATGAGCTTTCCCTTGTACATCTCTCAATCGGGACTCTAATAGTTCCTCGTAATGTATTTTTTGGACCTAAGTAACGTTATTAGTCCAAGACTCACTGCGTTTATTGAAAGATCATATCATTTTCGAAAGATTTGCAAGATCATAGTAAATTCTCATCGTTGTTTATTCATGGTATCAGAACCTAACTAACTATCGTTATTAGTTTAACAGATGTCTTGACCACAAAAACATTTAGCAATAACACAAAGATTTTTGTGCCACCCACATGGGCGTGGTCTAGTGGTAGTAAGACTAGAGAAAGTTTTAATGAGGTACCCCAAATTCGATCTATCCTGGAAACTACTCCACAAACGTGTGGGCGTCAGAAATTTTCACATGTCTCCCCCTGGTCTCGAGATTAGTCGGATCTCATGTCCCGTTGATTCGAGAACTAGCTAAGGAGAAAAGTTCCCGCGAGCTGTTTCAAAACTCTCGTTGAACTGGATAACCTGAGTTATATAAAAAAAAAATTATTGTGCCATTTTCTAAATTAGCTACCAATAAAATCGAAGATTAGTCATTACTATATGCATCGCCCATTTTTTGTGGGGCTTTACGTCCTTTTTGGCCAATGGATCCCACCTTCATATATATATATATATATATATATATATATATATATATATATATATATATTGCAGTACCTTGGCTATTTTAAAAGGTCGAAAGACTTGTTGACTAGTCTTGAAAATTACCGCAAAATCTTTCTTTGGATGGAGTATAATCTCTATGTGCTAGAACATGAACACTAATATATAAAAGACATGTGTTTCTCTACTTATTAGTAAATCTTTTGAATCGAAAGCGATGATTTATGTGTATAGGGAGAATGGAGTTGTAATGATAACGAGAGTGACAATGATGATTTCCTTCTCCAAGTGTTAAGTCTTTTTTTGCCCATTTTAGTATACTTTCATTTAAAGACGAAAGCACAGTAGATAGTAAGATTCAGTTTCACTTTCGACTCCACTTCATTCTTCTTATGCATGCTTGAATGTATGTAACTTCTACAATTTAATACAAACTTTATTTTTGTATGATTTAATACAGTAGTTTCCCGGTCAACTTGAAAGTGTCGATACCAAATTCTAAATCATAATCCACATGTTCTTATCCCATGGTCCGAAATATGTGAAACCAATATGTATTAATTTCTTATGAAATATGATGGTGCATGAAAAATAAAATGAAATTGGTTATTTATGTCATCAAAGTGGACTAGATTTTTTGAGATAAGTGATAAACAATTATCTTTCGATGATTTTGTTTGATAATTTCAAAGGTTGATCAAGAAATTAACCTTACGATTTTTGCATAAGTATCAAATCAGACCGTAAAAATCAAAATCAATAGAATGCAGTGCCGGTCCGACGTTTACTAAGACCTACGCAAAAAATTATTTTTTCCCTCTTTAAAATGCTATTTCAATTCTTACATAATAATAATTTAATACCAACGGTTATTTCTTCAACTTAAACGAAAGAAATAGAAGTTCAAAAGTATAAGAAAAACATAAAGCATCAAAACCAAACAAAGTTGATGCTTTATGTGTGTGTTACTAGTTGTGATGATCATGGTTCAGACACAAGTTGAATAGGATGATAATGAGAAGCTTACCCATGATTAAGGAAACATTATTACCTATTTTTCATTTATATAATTTTGTCTCTTTTGTATAACAGTTGATTACATAGAAGTCATTGGCAATTAGATTGTTTTCAAAATGATATATAGTAAATAGAGTGTTTGAAGTGTTTATAGAGCAAAAAAAGAAATGTCATTGGGAATTGTCTTACCTCGGGGACACATATAATGGTTAATTATGCATTATGAAGACATACTTTTTCAGACCAGACATACAAAACTCATAATGTTTTATTGATGACTAAAACCGCACAAGTTTCTTGCACTTAGCTTTGTTTCGTCTTTGTTCTCCACTAATACTCTTATTCTTCAAATCTTTTATCAGATTATTGTCCTCAATATTAAGGAAAAAATAGACCGGTAAGATTACGATTATAGTGCTGTAAGATACTGATACGTGAATTACACACTACACAATCATAAAACAATATATACGCACACATTTGTATGATCATTGCAGATATGCTAATGATCACACATACGTTCCTAGGGGCGGACCTATTTAAAGAGTAGGTGGGTCACCTGTCATAGAAATAAACGTGAACATGTCAAATTTTAGAAAATTACACGGTAACACATTTACCTCAATTTAATAGTCATATTCATCACATATTTCACACATTCGGATTCATGGACGTTAACAAATTAGAAATGTCGTTAACACTGCTAATGAGAAGAAAACTAATAATTAAATTACGTATAGTTTATATTAAAGTTTAAATCAAGTGCTGTTTAAGATTTGTATGTTCTTATTTGAGGGTGTAAAGTACAAATACTATAATAAATCTGAGTATTAAACTGAATTAAATGGTTTGTTATGTTCTTTTTATTAAATTCACATGCATATATATTTTTGGTAATAACTATATATTTGTTGATCTTTTATGGAATATATTTAGAAATAAAAATTGATACAAAATGCATTTATAAATTATATACACACAGGAGACCTACCTAAACGCAATCATAAGGTAGAAGTGACGCAATATTGTTGGGGAAAATTGTCCATTAGTGGTGATTGATGTGCTGGTTTGTGGTGGTGCAACGATCATCCGTCATTTGAATATGTTAATTTAATCTACATTTCATAGAATAATAATTTTGTATATATTGATGTGCTGGTTTGTGGTGGTGCAACGATCATCCGTCATTTGAATATGTTAATTTAATCTACATTTCATAGAATAATAATTTTGTATATATTGATGGAAGAATATGGAAAAAAAAACGTGAATAGACTTTTGAGAAGGTACGAAAGAAGAAAAATAATATGGGACCAATAGACCCATGCGTGTGACCAGAAACTGACCCTTTGCTCTTCTTTTTTTTTGTTAGTGGAAGAAATCTTACTGATGCAGATGCACCAAGTATTAAGTAAAAGTGAATGAGTCACCCTTTGTATCAATGGTTCATGTTTAAGAATGTTAAAGAGGTTTCCAACAAACCGGTCGATGAAACATTAGTTTGACAGACATGAAAGAATTTGGAAATTTTTGTTTCTTCTCTATCATCTCACATTAGTTAATCGTTCAGATATACAGTATATCATATACTACTTCAGCAGAAATACAATCTTCAAATATATCTATGAGCCCGTAACATTTTCTATAGGTCGATTTACAAAGTTTAAAATAAAAATAAAGAAAAAAAAAGGAAAAAAAAATGGGACTTTTGCAAAAATGCCATTTTTTCAATGCCACTTTTCAAAAATACTCATTTTTTAAAACCTTATAAAAAATGCTCTTAAAAATATAAGACTTACCCAAATATGTATGTAATATTATTAAAACATACACAAACTATATTTCTATGTATCTAAAATCTTATAAATACTTTATAAATACCTTATAAATGCATTTTAAATACCTTTAAAAACCTTTAAAATATCTTGTAAAACCTTTGAAATGCTTTAAAATAACTTGTAAAACCTTTAAAACACCTTATAAAACCTTATAAATACTTTGATCGAGTCTTCAAGTAGTAGTTACAATCCATAAGTACTTTATAAACCTAATAAAACTTTATAAAATTTTCAGATTTTAAAAGGGGCATTTTTGAAAATAGACATATCAAATGAGCATATTTGAAAAGGGGCACACTAAAAGTGGTATTTTTAACAATTTCCCAAAAAAAATTGGTCTCAAAAACTTAATGAATAAGATTCAAATAATTATAAACCAAAATTATTATTTTTTGTCAATAACTTGCATTACTAGTTTTAAACCTAGACAGGAACGCACACGATGACACGAGTCCAAACTATTAGCCATATGTTTTCGACAATAAAAATTAAAATTAAGCCTTAGTTATTGAGTATGAAATACTAAACATGTATCTAAATAAGTTTTGAACAATTATTGAAAAGATAATTCATATCAATATATAAACAGCAATAACATAATTCTCAAATTTCTTCTATTTTATTGCGATACTGTGGCACAAACACAACATATGACTTAATATATAACAACGGTGAAAATACGAGTGCGGTCCTCCGAATTCCACTAGATAATTAAAAATTCATCGTCTGAATATGTTGTAAAATAAAACAAAAGTCACCAAAATGTTTATACCAAATTGGAAAAAATTTGGAGCCTGTGCAAATAATATGGTGAAAGTAAAACGCAGAAATAAAAGTGTGATTTATCTTTTTGGGTTAAAAAAAAAAAGATGTTGTGTTGTGTCTTATGATTTGGCTTCGTTTTACTTTTATTGACTAAACTTCTTACAAAAACGCAGTCTTTGTCCGCACTTTGCCGGTCAACCTCTTTTATGATTTTTGCTTTTTGTTTCCAAAACCCTTCTCTTTCACTCATCTATTCCCATAGGCCATAGATGTATATAATATATGTAGCAAAACCAATTGTATTTCATCGTATAACTAAAAATGTGAATCCAAGAAAGACATTATCACCCGAAACCATTGGCTCTACGTAAAATCATCGTAGACATTGCAACGGTTAAATATTTGTAATTCAATGAAGAAAGAAAGCTATGGTCCCAAATTCGGGACATTGCAAATTTGCAACGGAAAGAAATCTTATTTACTCTGCTTTGGTTTTCTATTCGAGAAGAGACTCTGAGCCGAAAACTTAGAACTTTTTGATTGATCAGAAAAACTATTTTTATTTACAAAAATTAGGACATCATCAAGTGAGGGGAAATTATTACTTATAAAATAGAAAACATTTGTGTTGGATCAGTTTTTTTCTTCGGGCATTTACATGCTAAAAAGTGGTCCAAAAAATATTTATAGTATCTAAAACTAAAACTGAAACTAAAGCTAGAAGAGCATCAAGATTTTGTTTCTAGGAAATAAATGATTTGACTGCTTAATTTACCTTACAAACCTCATAAGTTAAGTTACAAAATTCCTAGTTTACCTTTTGTTTTGTTAAACTTAAGTTATGAGTTACCTTATAAGTTAATTTTCATTCCACCGTTTTTTTTTTGTTACCAAAAAATTCGGACCTATGTCTTTTCATTTTGGAAATATTCTCGTCAAGAAGGATCGAACTAAAAACACAATAGAACCAACTCTAAATGCTAACCACTACTCTACTATACTTTGGCAAGACCATTAGCATTTGAGTGTGAGACCATTGATGTATTCAGATTTTGTTCTTTATTTTTTGTCTCAACTCTCAGAACAAAATTCCTAGTTTCCCTTGATCTGATGTCTTTGGTATGTCATTTAGCTTGATTCTACTTTTACGAAGTTTTATGACAATTATGAGCTAATTCAGCGGAAATACAATTTTCCACAAACAGGTCATTTATGAACGTGGTTCGATAGAAAAGAATAGTAGTAAAAGTTTTAGTCAATGAAAAAGTATAATTTCTCAAGAGTATACTCCTATAGTACTATGGGGAGAGAGTAGGAGAGAGGAGTTGAAGAAAGTAGAAGAAATAGAAGAAGAATTGTGATTGGGAAACTGTGCGTGCGTCTTTGAAAAAGTGAATGGAAACATATATCATCATTCCTCCTTTTCTCACTTGTTTTTCCCAAATCTTTTGCCTTATGCCCCTTTGTGTCCTCTTCTCCTTCTTGTCTTATTACATTCCTTAAAACAAAAAATAATGTTTTTCGAAATCAATATTTAACATTTTGTTCATGTATTTAAACTATACGTTATAGTTATTGACATTGTTTCAAATAGTATTAGAAGCATGAATAGATGGAACTACAAAACCTCTCAAACGGAGTGGAGTTTAAAATTTAATTTATAATCAAGCATCTAACGGTTTTTCATACAGAGAATGATTCATATTCATTGAAAGAGATCCCTTTTATTCTTGTCTACAACTTCGATAATGTTATTAACAAAAAAAAAAAAAAAACTTCGATCATGTTAAATGGTTACAAAGTGCATGAAGCCATGTAAGCCCACAAAATAGGCGGAGTGAGAGAAAGAGAGAGAGTACGTTCCAAGACAAAATGATTAAAGGTCTTTGGGAAGTCATAAAGGATTAGCGTGGGAAATGAAGCTCAAGAGATAGAGCACTGTTTTTTTTTTTTTTTTTCGTGAACAAAATTGGCTCCCTGCTTTCTTTCTTTTGCTATGCTTAATTATTCTGTTCTTTTCAGACTTTTATTTACATTTTTTTGCTTTGAATACTCCTTATATTTAATATCAAGGTCGGTCAAACTTCAAAAACTATAAAATTAAAATTAAAATTAAAATTCTCTACTTTTCTCTACATAGTAGTATCTTTCTTTATTTATTGTTAAGGATTCTTACGTTACAATATGAAAATCGCAGCTTCTTTCTTACAAAATTGTTCAGAATATATACTACAAGAATCGGAAATAAAGGTCCTATCTGAAATTAATGTGAACCGTGTTTTTGCCATTGATGGTCTTGGTCATGCGTTACATTCTAGAGAAAGTATCCATCAAATTTTTTTGAAATAAAAACCTAAAAATATATGCTTATAAATAAAAACCGAAAATATATACTTATAAATACGCACACGTGCATGTATATTTGAGTGTATACATGTCAATTTCCAATGTCGTATATTAGACTTCATCTAAATAATTTAAAAAAAAAACTTGGTAAAGAAGAATATTTAGGGGGAAAATAAGAATTATTAAAAGATAAAATTTCTTAAGAACTTTTATAATGAAATGAAAGTGCGAGGAAAGCAAAAGGGCTTTTTGGTTGCAAGCTTGAGACTAAGGTCATGATGATACGGCCAGCCTTTTTTTAGTCTTTGGTCGGTCCGACAATCTGTGTGTTTTGTGTTCACTCTCTGTTTTACTTTCATTTTATTTACTTACATTTCGGTTATAGTGTTTCTCAAGCTCTCACATATCCTGTAACTATAAGGGGATGTCATTTAAAGTAAATTTTGGACCATTCACTATGAAATTAGAATTTACTAATTTTGATATTTTATTCCCCTGATAGCTACACTCCTTAGTTGAGCTTTCCGTAAGTTGAAAGCAAAGACGACTTGCAGAGTAACTTTCCAAGTTGCAAACCATCCATTCATCTATAGAGACATATCATATAAACAAATTTATTTAGGAAAAAAACTACAAGTTGTATTATGATTTATGACATTATATGTATCTCCAGATTGATACACCCATGTCTATAAAACCCATAATATATTGACTTTCTAAGTTGCAAACTATCCATACGTCTATGCATGTACATCGTATGAAAATTTTCTATAGGAAGACCTAGAAGTTGTATAGGTTTATCATCACATGTAAGAACTTCGTTCCACAATTTTGTAACAATTGTAATTTTAAGACGAGTTTGTCATTAGCACTAGACACTAGTATTTGGTAAACATATAATTTCCTTATATTCAATTTTATTTATATGTGGGTGTCAATATAGATAACCCAATCCAATTTGACCCATAATATTAATGGGGTGGATGTTAACTAGGTCAAGGAATAACATAAACCATTTAGTAAATTAAGTTGGGTCAACTCATGATTTATTTAGTTTGATGGGTCAAATAGTTATATAATTCGATCCATGAAATTAATTTTTTCATACAAATTATCTTCATAATTAACAATGATTAGCATATAATCGATATCATAAACTCATTGTCACCACATCATCATTATCATTTTTATCATCATCATACCACCACCATCATCATAACATATCATTCATCATCATCTATAGGGAAAAAAATATGAATTTACGTTTTCATGTATGATGATGATGATGATCGTGGTATGATGCTATTATGATATGATTATCAATCTAACAAGAAACAAATAGTAGTACTTATTTTGTTTCTTATTTAGTTTTTAACAAAAATGTGGTTAAAATAGATAACTCAAATAAATATGTTACAACCCAACTCATTAGTTCATTAATTCACTAAGGTCAAAACTCATTTGACTTATATCAATCTAATAGGGTCTAAATAATTTGTTATGAGGATTTAAATTTGGATGGTGATATAACATTAGTATCAAATTTAGTTTACATGTATTAATTAATATTTGTTGATATCATGGTTTAATTTAGAAGACAAATAATAATTTTTTACGTATGTTATGTGAACTCTAATTACTATTTTAGTGCTCTAATGTAAATTCTATTCATTATATATAAATCAAATAATCTGCAAATTAGAAATAGAAAGTGAAGTACTAAATGCGTAAATTAAAGAGATAGATAATCTAAAGAATCTTAAACCCATTACCTTTTTTTTACCTTTTCAATAATTCCACCACAACACAAAACACAAGTTGCAAACTCCACATATCCTCCAAACCATAGGTAACATACAAACGCATGAGTTTCCTATATATGTCTGCGTCTATAACATTTGAAAGCAAACTTTTGTCTCTTTTTAACTCTCTTAACTTTTGTTTCTTCTCCTACCTTCTTTTACCAACCTTTCCTTTCTTTTACACATTTATAGATATATATACATATATATATATAGAGAGAGAGAGAGAGAATTGGAAAAAGAGTTGAAAGATGAAGACTCTCATGTCTTCATAGAAACAAGTGATATGTGCGCAAAGAAAGAAGAAGCAGAAGACAGTTCTGGAGCCATGAACAACATACAAAATTACCAAAATGACCTCTTCTTTCACCAACTCATCTCTCATCATCATGATCCTTCTCAAACTGAAACCTTTGGAGCATCCGGTAACGTTGGATCCGGATTCACTATCTTCTCTCAAGATTCCGTCTCTCCAATATGGTCTCTACCTCCAACTACCTCGATCCAACCACCGTTTGATCAGTTTCCTCCTCCTTCTTCTTCTCCAGCATCTTTCTACGGAAGTTTCTTCAACAGAAGTCGACCTCATCATCAGGGATTACAGTTCGGGTACGAGGGTTTTGGTGGAGCCACGTCAGCAGCACATCATCATCATGAACAGCTTCGGATCTTGTCTGAAGCTTTAGGTCCTGTAGTACAAGCCGGGTCTGGTCCTTTTGGGTTACAAGCTGAGTTAGGGAAGATGACAGCACAAGAGATCATGGACGCTAAAGCTTTGGCTGCTTCAAAGAGTCATAGTGAAGCTGAGAGAAGAAGAAGAGAGAGAATCAATAATCATCTCGCTAAGCTCCGTAGCATATTACCCAACACCACCAAAGTAAGTCAAAAAAATTTATACATAAATTTTCATACATAAATAAAAGCATTCATCATCGTACACCGTTTAAGATTTTTGTAAATAGAAAATATTAAAACAATGTAGATTTGAAGTGGACAAACATAGTAGCTGCGACATGAAAGTTCATGTCACATTTTGTCTCTTTTTTCTTTCTTTTTTTACATTTAGGTTTTATAAAAGGAGAAGTAAGTTATTCAAAGGTTTTACGTTTTGATCAATGATCTTCTGGATATTTGTTAAAGTCCCGAGAGAGAATCAGTCAGAGACTGTATTATAAATAAAAAGTAAGGAATATGGAACGTCTATGTCGTCGCTTGGTTAATTGATGTAATAAAGAGAAACAAACGGCGCTGCTTAAAAAGCATAAAAAGTCTTATTGCCGGACCAAATCATAACTTCTTCGACCACATAATTTTCTCCTCGAAACTATACAAATATGTTTTTTTTGTTTTTTTCTTTTTTAATTCAGACGGATAAAGCGTCGTTACTAGCTGAAGTGATCCAACATGTGAAAGAGTTGAAGAGCGAGACTTCAGTGATCTCAGAGACAAATCTTATCCCAACGGAGAGCGATGAGTTAACGGTAGCTTTCACGGAGGAGGAAGAAACCGGAGATGGCAGATTTGTAATAAAAGCGTCGCTTTGCTGTGAAGACAGGTCGGATCTCTTGCCTGACATGATTAAAACATTGAAAGCAATGCGTCTCAAAACGCTCAAGGCGGAGATAACCACCGTCGGGGGACGAGTCAAGAACGTTTTGTTTGTTACCGGGGAAGAGAGCTCCGGTGAAGAAGTGGAGGAAGAGTACTGTATAGGGACGATAGAGGAAGCTTTGAAAGCGGTGATGGAGAAGAACAAAGTTGAGGAATCATCTTCTTCTGGAAATGCTAAGAGACAGAGAATGAGTAGTCACAATACTATCACCATCGTTGAACAACAACAACAACATCATCAGAGGTAATCAACTTTTACTTAATCGCTTTCCTCTTTTTATTTTGGGTGTATCTACTACGTGTGTGTTGTTTGATGGTTATGGAAATGAATGTTGTACGTCACGTTATACTATAGATATATGTGTGTTTGTGTGTATGTATAACGGAGATATTTGTATCCGTTGGGGTCTTGGACTTTTGGTTTGCTTCTAAGATACTTTTTTAAAAAAATCTTGTATCGTTTAGTTGGTTTATACATGGCCAATGCATGGGTATGAAAAATTTCGTTTTATTGGCAATGGGAGGATTTGAGTTTAATTTTAGTGGGTTTTGGGTTATTTTTGCAATTGTGTGAATGAAACCAACAAGAGACAATGAAGAAGAACAGGAAACGTACCAAAGATGATGTGTATCATTAATTGATTTAGTCGGGTTCGGTCCGGGGGAAAAACAAAAAGAGACAAGTTTGGGATTCTGAGCTTAGTACGTTGATGCTTCTCTGACTCTTTTGCCTTGTGTATTTATGTGTTCTGTAGAATCTTTTTTGTGTAACGATTTTACATATATGATATATCCACAATTCTCATAAACAGATAAGTTTTAAGAATTAGACCTAAACAATATTCAAATATTTTGCTTTATATAAATTGCATCATGAACTGGTAGGAGGTACCGAGGTAGACATGGGACCAAGACTAAGATATAAAGTACATACACATATAGTCAATTAGTTTTTTAGGTTGGTCCATGAAATTTAACATGACATCATGGGATGTTGCAGATCCTTAATATGATAAATTTGATAGGAGTAAAACCCCAGTTCTAAAAATCCCCGCCTAGCCTGATTACTCCCGCTTAATCGCTAGGCACATCCTCTCCGCCTCGATTAATGACTAATCCCTTAAAAAAAATCAGTTACCCGATTACTCTCCACCTAATCCGATTAATTTCCGCATAATCCGATTACTTTCTGCCTATTCTTACATATCCCGATTATTTTTTTATTGCAAGTATAAAACAACTTTTTTTTGTTATTTAAATATTTGAATTGGAAATTTGTGATGTTTTACAATAATTTATGTTCAAATGTTTAACAAAAGTCATAATTTTTAATGAAAAATCATAAAACAATATATTTTTATGTGTTTACTACAATTTTGAAAACAATATTAGATTAATATATTTTTAAAATATTAAAATAACCCTAAAACTAATCCTCGATTAATCCCTGATTTTAATCCGATTTTCTGATTAATCGCTAGGCCTATACCGAACGCCCGACTAGCGCCTAGCGATTTTTCAAACAAGGAGTAAAACACATAATATGTTAAGGAATAATATTTATTTTAGACTCTCATTAAAATAATGTTACAATATTTTATAATTATGACTAGACATAATTTCCTAAATTAAGATAAATACAAATATATTAATATTTTTATGGATAAATATAAATTTTCTAAACTAAGATGCTTAAATCTCTAATATTTCCATATTGAATATCAATTGATGATAAGTGATTGTGATTGAGATTGGTCCTGACGAAGAACATACGTAATTGACGTCGTATTTGTGTTAAGCTTGCATCATGAAGTGAAGTACGTAAGACGTTAGTAATTATTATGATTTTTTTGGTACTTACGTACTATTTGTACCCTAACTGCCATTTCATTTGTCTTTAACATTTTACCCAAGTGACGGCCATGTGAATTGTCTAAGTACTGACTCCTCTTTTGGCTTTCTCTAGACATGACCTTGAATTCAATTCTAGTTTATGCTAATTATGTCTTCATTATCAAACCAAAAACTTTGAAGATTTCTCAATTTTTATGGAGACTTGCTGCAATTAGGGCTCAGCTGGTCATGTTGTTAGTGACATAAAACGAGAGGAATTTGATTTATTTGGCTAGATTCCCCAAAGATATTGTACTACCCATTTGCATTGAAAAAATATATCCCAAAAGAGCCTTTTCTTTGAACTTTTGGCATCTCTTTTTGTTTAAGAAAAGTGTGTTAGGAAATCTTAAGGCCCAGCCGAAACCAAGCCCAGCAATCTTTTTACAGTTAAGTCTTTTACTACAAACTTTTAGTTTCTGTTATAAAGATTCAGCAAAAAATTACCATTGATTTTTACCAGATAGTGCTAATATCAATTTTCAGCAAAGTTTTACCGTAAGTATCATTTAGATTTGTAATTAGTGACTAGTTGCCAATTACGATACTTAAACGGTGCTTTCCCGTTAAAAAAAAATCACTGTTCACACCCTAATTAGCATATTAAACCTTAATTGTTTGTCAACTCAACTTTTTTTTTTTTTTTTTGTCAACTCAATCATTTATCTAGTTTTAATGTTAAACAACTGTTCATCTATCTTATCAACAATAAGAATCTCTCTAGCCGGACTTATAAACTTGCACGACAAGACATTGATATTTTTTTTTTAATTAATGAATGAGAGAAACGACTTTTAATACTTTTCTCCTCACAAAATTATTGAACAGTATTAGTAATTTATATATATATATATAACAAAAATTGCTATTGGTTGGTATATTTATTGGTGCATATGTCAAGATATTTCTGGCCACAATCATTAGAACGCGATGGTAACATGTGCTACAATTTGACAATTCTTTTCATCTAACAAATGATAACTTTGACCTCGTTGGCATTTGTTTCTCCCTAACACAATGCTCGAGCTTGTACATTTCAGATGGAAGACTTGTAATCATATGTAGTTCGTGGTGCTAACTCATTGTTGACATGTTTTTTTTTTTCTTTCCCATCAAACGAATTTTGATCTAATAGGAAAAAATTATGCATTATTAATTAAACAGATTCTTGCTTGGGAATGAAATAAATGTTTCCCAATATTTCTTCTGTTTCAAAATATAAGGCGTTTTAGCTAAAAGCACGCCGATTAATAAGATCTACTTTTTAAAAGTTCAGCCAATCATAAAAGAGACTACATAATAAAAATAATCATAAAATATTAAAGTAATACTCCCTCCGTTTCGTTTTAGTTGTCGTTTAAGGTTTTTTCACACAAATTTAAAAAGCATTAAATTTTCTGTTTTATCTTTTATAAATATATTTTATAAAAAATTTCATTGGTCAAAACATTAAAACCGTAGAGATAAAACTGGAATTTTCACCAAACATTTGCATTGAAAACATAAAACGACAACTATTATAAAACAAAATTTAAATCTTAAAACGACAACTAAACTGAAACGGAGAGAGTTGTATATAATTTGCATAGAAACTTGAAAACGACTTATATTTTGAAACAAAACAGTTTCTCCAAAACGTCTTATATTTTGAAACGGAGGGAGTAAAAGAGATATGTTCAAAAACTCCTCAATCAGCAGCCCTAAAATAAATACCGCGTCGTTATTCCTAGGACCTAGAATTTGATCCCATATCCGAAGATATTACACCGACGCATATAGAATTCATGTTCTTTTATTTTATATAGTCAACCACATGTATCCATAAGTACACCTATACTGTATTATTTCCACAAAACTTTATAAAATATGCAAAAAAAAAAAAAAAGGAGATTAACTTTGATACGTTAAGAGCAAACGCAATGGAGCATGTGTAATTGTGGGTGTAAGTAATTGTTTATTATTATAATTAAAAGAGAAAGAGAGAAAAAAGAGAGAGAGAAATAGAGAGAGATAGAGAGAATACATTTTTTTCTATTTTTATAATGCCTTACACTTGAGTGTAAGTCTACACCCGATTTTTGTTGAAAAGGTAACTTTTGCAATATTTCTCAATTGTTTATAACTTACACCTATGTCTCAATTACGCCATTGCGTTTGCTCTAAGAGTGTTAACTTAATTGTTTTTTATAACGACAAAACTTATAATTCCATGTCACCTCCCATGTTGTCAGAAAATATCTCTACCCAATAGTAACCACTGTTCCAATTTAAATCGCATTCTCTATTATATATCATATTTCCTAAATTACCCTTATCTAGGACCATAGTAGCTGCAAAAAGTAAAAGGGTATTTAGGTAAAAAAGACATTTACAGAGGGCTTTGGCGTGGAAGCTGAGCCTTTCTCCGAGTCTGGAAAATGTCTTTTTCTCTAAAGAATAAATCTTTTTCTCTTCTCTTCTTGAAAATTTCCGCGAAAAATCTCAACTTTTCCCTCTGAAATTTCCCCAGAATCAAACAATTGGATCTTGATTTTGAGCTGTGTTTGAGTGATTTAGAGGCTTAGGGTTTGTGGCGAAATGTTGGTACAGAGAAGAGTAATGAGTTGGAGAAGAGTCTGGAAGTCGTTTCAAGCGGCCTCTGCGCATTGTTTACTCTTCTCCTTCACGCTTCTTCTTGCTTTGAAGCTTGATCATGTTGTCTCTCATTCATGGTGGTTAGTTTTTCTTCTTCTTCTTCTTAAAGTTTCCTTTTTTTATGCAGTTTGTTGGGCTTGACTTCTGTCAAGTATTGGCAAATTAGGAAAATTGTATGAATCAATCGATTGGTTTGGCTGATTCTCTTATTGCAGAGGCTAAAAGCTTGGATTTTTTAGTACATAAGAACTGTGATTACTTGGTTATATGACTTTGAATCTTTGGTGATGTATAAAGTAGAAGTAGTATGATCATTACTATCCTTAAAGGTTAAGACTTTGATGTGGATAGCTTTCACTCTCTTTTGAATTTGTGTTGTTTTGTCTGTTTTACAGGTTTATATTTACACCCTTGTGGTTGTTTCATGCTGTGATTGCTCGTGGTAGATTTTCATTGCCTGCTCCATCAATGCCTCATGATCGGCATGTATGACATTTTTTATGATTCTCTTGTCTCACCTTGAAGTTTTATGATTCTTTAGTTAGCAGGGTTGTTGTAACCTGTTTAAGTTTTGATTTGGTCTTGTGGCAGTGGGCTCCTTTTCACTCGGTGATGGCAACACCGCTGCTTGTTGCTTTTGAGATCCTTCTCTGTGTACATCTTGAAGATAAATATGGTATTTTCCATAACTTCTATTCATTGAATCACGGCATGTATGATTGGTGGGTTTATTATAGCTTTCGTTGTGCTCCTCTGTTTGCAGTTGTTGACTTAAAGATTGTCTTCCTACCGTTGCTTGCATTTGAGGTAGCAATTTTGATAGATAATGTCAGGTATTTCATTCAAAGCTTTAGGTTTGATTTTGTTCACCCTTCTTACTACGCTAGAGTATGGAACAATTAAATCTTGTTTGCAACTATTCCTGCAGAATGTGCAGGACACTCATGCCTGGAGATGAGGAAACTATGAGTGATGAAGCCATATGGGAAACACTTCCTGTAAGTTGGTTGTTCTCTATATACAAACTTTTCCAGGAATTTTAGTCATCAAAGCTCGAAAAGTTTAATATATGATCCCTTACATAGGGCTACTTGACATTGTCTATTTCTCTTTCCATTTGGACTTTCTGCTTTAGATGAAATGAAATTTATGATCTGGCTTGTTCTTCAATCTTATTAACTTGTCTCTGCAGGTTGGTTCTGACATTGTCTATTGGTTTTGTAGCATTTCTGGGTTTCCATATCTATGGTATTCTTCATTGCCGCAACAACCTTCACTCTTCTTAAATTATGTGGTATGTTAAGCTTTTACTTAACTATTTTTTTGGAGTTAATGATCCTCTCCCTTCCAACTGCAAGCTTATAGGTGTTCTTGAAGTTACTATTTCCATGTCCATAGTTCAACTAAAAGATAAGAGAAGAAAAGTAAATTGAGGTTGTTATGATATCTGGTGACTGCATGTCCTAACAGTTAGTGTGTGTGTAATTTTGTAAAATCGACTGCTTACTCATTACTGTTGTTCTGCTTCATAATCTCTCTTTCTCAATCTGTTTCTTTGTTTCTGAATCTGTTATCTTTCGAGTCCTTGTATAGGTGATGTAGCTGCGTTGGGATGGTGGGACTTATTTATAAACTTCGGGTAAACTACTTTTTCTCTTTAAGACCTTCTGCCTCTTAAAATATGTCTTCTGTGCCGGGTTTGAACAATCTTCTTTCTCCTCAATTTACAGAATAGCAGAGTGCTTTGCGTTTCTTGTCTGTACAAAGTGGAGCAATCAGTCAATTCATAGGTATTCACATATACCGGAACCTAGCTCATCTTCAATGGTAGTAAGATATCTGGATTGGAACAGAGGTCTAGTTGTAACCGCCGACGACGAGCATCAACAAAGCAACAGAATATGCGGTCTCCAAGATATTGGTGGACATGTTATGAAAATTCCATTCGTTACCTTTCAAATAATCCTTTTCATGCGCTTAGAGGTACAGCACAGACAATTCCATTGCTTTTGAAACATTTCCGCTTTCCTGGCTTTGAGCTAATTCTCTTTCATCTTACTTCAGGGAACGCCCGCTTCTGCCAAAAACATTCCGATTTTAGTTCTGTTTGTACCTCTTTTTCTGTTACAAGGAGCTGGGGTACTTTTTGCTACATATAGATTGGTTGAGAAATCAGTCTTATTGATAAATAGTGGTAGCGGTTCTTATGGAAGATATTTTACCGCGACATCATCAGCTCGTGAGTACCTGGGATTCTTTCAACATGGTGCAAGGTACAATAGCAAAAACGAACTAAACATGAGAATCTCTGGTTACGGAGACCTCCTAAATACTAACCTTTCTCAAATCATAATTATCAGATTACTTGGCTGGTGGTCTATCGATGAAGGAAGTCGGGAAGAACAAGCTAGGCTCTACTCTGGAGAAGCTACTGGGTAAAGCTCTTTTATTTTGGTAACAAGACGACAATTTAGATCTGGTTAACAACATATTTTGTTTGACTCCAAATGATTTCAGATACAACACTTTCTCACCAGAGGTTGTGAAGAAAATGCCAAAGTCTGATCTTGTTGAAGAGGTAAACTACACATAAGTCTTTTCCTTTTTAATATCTGAAACCAAAGCAAAAATCTTGAATTCTTAAACTCCTCATCAGATATGGAGACTCCAAGCTGCATTGAGTGAGCAAACAGATATCACCAATTATAGCCAGCAAGAGTACGAAAGACTTCAAAACGTAAACCAACCACTTATTTTCTCTGTTCAATAACCCTCCCTGAAAGCAACGATTTGCTTAACCGAATAGATACAAATCTTGAATTTCAGGAGAAGATTCTTTGCAGAGTTTGCTTTGAAGATCCCATCAATGTGGTTTTACTCCCATGTAGACATCATGTCCTCTGCAGGTAAACCAAAGTTTCTTCTTTTTCCTCTATCTCACTTTCATCGCATAGTGTTTCTGATATTTTTCGGTTTCCAGTACGTGCTGCGAGAAATGCACGAAATGTCCGATTTGTCGTGTCCTGATCGAGGAGCGTATGCCTGTATACGATGTGTAGATTTCCAGAGCACTAATCCATAAATGAAGAACATATTTCTTGCTTGTTTGGTTTTGTTTTAGTAATGAAGCAAGCACTTATATATATATGTTACAACTTGCATAGGAAAATCCAAATGTGGATGTACATAATCTTGTAATCCATCGTATATGTCATGAATCTTCTCTCTCTTTTTTTTTTTTTTTCCATGTAATTCTTTTTTGTCCTATTAGAGTACAAAGATCCGGGTTTAATGTTAACCATATAAACCAATATTAAACCGGGTCTATCTACTCTAGTATGTCCAAATCAAAATGTGAATTAGTATGTGTATTCCTTTGGGTGGCCACTTCAGATCTTTACTTAAAAAGCGTGTGAACGTAAAAATATTTAGCAAACTCAAAAGAAGACTTAAAAATGTCATGATCATCATACAATTTGCAAAGATACAAGTATTAATGGTTTAAAAGAAACAAATTTCGTGTTTTTAAAGATCTCTGAACTCTTATCTTCCAGTATTTTTGTCCTTAGTCCGCCGCATTTTATATAAGAAAAAGTTGGTAAAAATAGTCTAATTGATTTTTTTGTTATTCTGTTGTGAAACTCATTGTCATAGTAAATTAAGAAGTGAAAAAAAAATTAGATGAGAGGATGTATCTTCAATGTGGCCGACAATAGTGTTTTTATTTCACAAAATGTTATCCCTTTTATGCTCTGTTAGTCAGTTCGTCTCACCACCTTTTTAAAATCTGACAACAATTTTAGATGGTATAATATCAAATTTCAGATTTACATAATTTATTTTGGCAAAAAATAAAATATTTTATTATTCAAAGGGATGATTTTATTCTATTTCATAAGTTGGTAGCTTTGAATATTGGATTTTTCTCTCTTATTAGACGACGACGACAAACATTAGAATTCGTTAAATGTCTCAGTCTATGCAAATTAGACAGATATTTTATAGTATTTCTAGTTTTTTGGTTTTATAGTATATTTTCCCACCATAGCCATAAACGGCCTAATTTGGTATAAGTCATAATTCTTTAACCTTTTTATGTATTAATTAAACCGGGTGATAAGATTCAGCAGAACACATGCTGAAGACAAAGTTGTATGCGTTGCAGTATCGCTAGCCAAACCAATGACTACGGATTGTCAAGCCTGCAAAATCTTCTGCTTTTCTAGCTAGCCTTGGTCTTCTGAAATACTATGACATCCAATGTGTCTACCATTCCAGAGAGAAACATATTCACCAGAAAACATGCATTATATTCACTTTATGAATCCACCATTTTACTTAGATCCACTCAGTGGAGAGATTGTTTCATTAGATCAAAATCAGAGCTGATGACATTGAGCAATTCGAGCACGTAGAGATCAACAGAAATGCGTGGATTTTAGATGATATAATATCAAATTCCAGATTTATATAATTCTATTATTCAAGGCCAGGGGATGATTTTATTCTATTTCAGAAGTTGGTAGTTTTGAATATTGGGGTTTTTTTTTTTTCTCTTTTAACAGACATGCATGAATAACAACAATAGACACCAGAATATCTTCTACATGTTATTCATCCTATATATGGCCTATATATAAAATCAGTGAATTTTCTATGTATTTTTCACTCTCCAAAATTTGTATTATATATACATAAAAGTTTATATCAATGTATTTTAAATTCAGATTTATTATTTATGGAAAGTTATTTTAGTGTAGTACTATAGTATATATATTATAATATAATATCTTTATTTAGTTTATAAACGCTTAATCTGTTTTAGGTTTTGATTACGTGATACATATAGGTCACCCGTCGCCGTCCATTTATAGCCTAGCATTTTCTGAATATTGGTTACAAGCATTATTTGTTTCTCGACTGTGTTTTCTTAGGTAAATGGTGAAGACAACAGGATGGATCATGCATGTTGTTTGTTCCATTTCTTCTCAATATATTTTGACGGTAAACAAAAAAAAGAATTGTATGTACCTTTATAAATTGTTTGGTGTGAAGCCGTGAAGGTCTTTATATCGGAAGCAAAATTAAAGAAACTTGATCAGCAATAAACAACAACAAAAGATATCGAATTAATAAGTTACTAATATACATCTGAAAAAAAACCTTCTTTGGGATGAAAAAACTACTACAAAAAAAAAATATACATATTAGCTCCGTTTAGAAGTCAATACATATAAAGCTTTCTTCCCAAGGGTTATAACTTATAAGTAAGACCCGCAAAAAAAAAGAAAAAAATAATAATTCTTTGGTTAGTCTTCATTAAGCCGATGATGATGATGATGATAATGATTTGATTTTTAGTCATGCCAACAAAGAAGCATGACGACACACCTCCTTATGATGTAAAGCTTAGCCTTTTGCTCTCTAACCACTCCTCCCACTCCACGGCTCCACATCTTCCTCTTTGTTCCTCCTACACTTGAACCGGTCGTCTTCATTTTCGCTTAACGGATCACAAATCAAGATAGTGTAATTTTTTTGGCAGTGAATGTGAAAGAGATGAGAAGGGAATGATAATAATGAGGAGGGTGATGAATGAAGAGGAGTTATATATAGAAGTGAGAAAAAAGTAGTGCCTAAGGACAGAAACCGAACCGTACCGAACTAGACCGGTCCATGAAAGAGGAACGAGTGGGTCCGTTGGGGTTTGTGCACTGTTCCCTAACCCACCGGACACTGTGCCCCTCCATACCCACGTGGACCCCAGCTTTGAAAGAATCTTTGCCCTAAATGTGATTATTTATCCTCTATCACATGCTTTTGCTTCTCTCTCTCTTCATGAAAACATTAACCAAACCCAAAATGTTAAAGTCGGATCTACTCAATTACCATTTTCTGTAAACAATGAATACCATACCGGTGTTTAAAGTGAACCATATTTTTATCCGATTTCGATCGGTTTAGTCTTTCATATATTGGGTTTTGTCTAGAATCTTAAGTGTATCAGTCTTTGATATGGTTTTGTCCAAAATCCAAAGTGTATGCAGTATACCAAACCATATTCGACGTTAGCAAAAGATGTGACCAACCAAAATTGTCGGGAACTACTATACTAACCATCCAAAATCGACAAGTGGCCTGGTCCCCGCAGCATATTTCAACATATTATAAATCATATTTGAGTTTTAATGATTATTGCTTTTGATAATAATAACTAATGAAGAATAACATTAAATTCCTTTAATTAATAGACGTAAGTTGTATATATGTAGTGAGCTAGTGATATTTCCGTAGCGACCAATTCTAGTTAAGAAGTAATATATACACTAGGATCGTGTAGCCACATGGAGAAATATTCAAAAAGGATCGAATTTTATGTTTAGTCTATTTGAGTCAGATATAAATTATTGGTAGACAAATTTTATGGAATACTATATTGTATAAAAATTGCTTTGTGCGCCGAAATTGGTGAGGATAACAATTAAACAAACGTTAATAGCAGTATTAAAGACCAAACTATAACTAAATGTGGGACAGTTAGGCGTTAATTAGGTGGCATAATCCTAAATTCTAGATTCTTCTAAATATAATATTGAGATTGTATCAATCTTTTCAAAAAACCGACAAATAGTTGGTATGATTTGAGAAGTAATTAAACCAGCTTTTTTATTTATTCACATCAATGGTTTACCCAAAGGTAAGTAAAATAAACATTGAAAGATCTTATCCTACAGCTATATCACAGCTTCATAGTTAACGTTAAGATTGAAGTTAATTAAATAATTAGCTACACAAATAACCAAGTAGAGCTAGGTGTGGTTTGATGTGGTTAACGGGCTGTTGTACGTCATTGGTTATAGTGAAGTCCTCCTCGAACATGGAGAGTGGAGGAACCGCACGTGAGGTTCTCGTGATTCACAAAATGCCTTTAGCTTTTGGTCGTCTAAAAGAACAAGTTTCAGAAAATACTCAGTGGCGGAGGTAGAAATTTATGTTACGGGGGTCAAATTTTTTTTTTTAATATAAGATAGTACACTACAAATTTTGATATTTTTTATTTGGTGTTTTGTAAAAACTGAAATTAATATCAGGTGAGTATTTCTTTTATTTAAAGTAAATTATGGGTCTAAAATTTTAGTGAGAATCCAACTTTCAAATATTTGGACTATTTTTTCTTTCAAGTTGCAACATTAATTTTGTATTGGGGTCAAAATTTATTATTAGTTGGGGTCATTAGAATTATTGCTCATGACATATAATAGATTTTTGAAAATTCATGGGGGTCAACTGACCCCCTATCAAACCCCTGCCTCCGCCACTGAAAATACTAAAAGTCACACTTATCTTTTTTAATCTATGGTTTATTATGTGAGTTGGTCTCTGTCATTCTTCTTTACTTTGAAATCTTGTCGTCCTTTTATGAACCAACTTTTTCTTCACCTCTCGTGGTTGTAACAAAAAAAGTTACGTACGTGTGCTTTGTGCGATATATGGATAAACGTGAGAGTGATCATTATACCTTTTAGATCCAACAAGCTCAAATAACTACATAGTCTACATTCATGAATGTTATACGAAAAGACTTATACCATTTTTATAGGGTTTCATAGCGTGAAAAAATGAGTCTCATATATACTTTTTATCTTTAGCATTCATCAATTATTTTGCATTTTTGAGAAATGTTTCCACTAGTTGGTATGCCAAAAAAAAAGAACTAGAAAAACCTAAACCACTTTTTTTTTAACGTTTACGACTATTCAACTAAAATGTAATACCTTTCGAGATCATTTGACTATTCTGCTATCTCAATTTGAAGCCCTACTTCAAGAAATGTTAGATGTTATTGTAATATTGGGTTATAATCTAAAGTCTAAAAAAAAAAAGGCATAATATTATGTATTAAAGTATTAAACGCATGTGCTCTGTGTAAAAAACTCATGAGTGATAGAGAAAACGACTCCAGGCTCCAGCTTCAATGGCGTACGAAAGGATTTTGTTTAGACAAATTAAAAATGGACAGTCACTTACCTCGAGAGCCAGCAAGCTAAATTTCTTGACCAGAGAGACTTCTCTAACTCTTCGTGCGTATCTCATGGTTTCTTAATACTTACTTTCTTAGGTCCGAAACCCGAAAGGGTAACGTGCAGTTCAAGATACCCTGCCTTCTGTTTTTTTTTTTATTGACGGTTTCACATATTCCTATGACATAAACAAGTATTCACAAGAGTTATGAAACTTCAGAAACAGAGTCGGTGACTGCCAAGTGTGTGGATTTAGGTACAATGTTTTCTTTAAGATGACTTGATTTTAAAAGTTGTAGAAATTTTACTAAGGGCTACTAAGATATACATTGAGATTTACACTATCGGAACGAAAATGAAAAATGATATAGTCTGTCCTCACTCCTCTCTGGGGATCCATCTGTTCCACCACACGGTCTTTCGGCCATCGCTAATCTCATCAATAGTCTCAGTAACTGTTTTCACAAGCTTCCTCTGAAGCCTAAGTGCTGATGCAAGAGCATTTCTTTGCGCATTCGCCTTCTTTCGAGGCTCTTTCTCCTATAGTAATAATAAAAAAAGAGAAACATGGTTTGGGATTGGGCATCAATCTTGGGTAATTCCAAATATTATAGGTACTTGAAAAAATGAAAAAAGTGTAGATTGACAACGAACCCTGAGTTCTTGGAGTTGCGTTTCTGTGAATCCACCATCTTTTTCTGTCCCATTTTTTGCCATTAACTGAATCACCCAATTTGCTGCTTCACTGTAGTCCTGTTGTGTAGCCCTGAAGTACTGCATCCTCAAGTTTTGCATGACGGACAACGCAAGCAATCCTTGTCTATCGAAATATGGGTGAGCAAGAGCTGCTTTTGCGCTGATTCTTTGTCTTGCTTTGTACCGGACCATCGATGTAAGAAGTTCCCATCCGATTCCACCGTCTAGATCTAATAGCTCGAACCCTCTACGGAGATCACCGCTTGCACGTGGCTCCACTAGTTTTCTCCAAGCAGTTAAGTCATATTCACATCTTTTCAGCTGGCGGTTGAACTGAATGAGGTTGCTGTCAGATCTTAAGGATGGGAAGGCCTGGAATGGTAAAAGCATGGTGAGAAGTTGATAAGAACGAAACTGGTTTCTGCTCTGATAATCGAGGAGGGGATGATAAAAAACCAAGAACAATCAGAACAACAGAACCAAAAGCAATCCAGGCAATGAAAAATTCTAGAGCATTCCCCACTTTCCCAAGGCCTAACACCCCTAGAAACCTGAAGGATCTCCTATTTACTCTAATCCTAGTCACTGACTGATGAACGCATTTATAACATAAATTGACACAACCAGAACATAGGGACTAGGTGCTTGTCAAAAGATAGTTGAACATGCCTGAGTCAAAACCTCTGAGAAAACTAAAAGCCAATTGGTGTATTGCTGCTTACCATTTGAAGGAAGATGAGGCCAATGCTATAGATATCAAACCTATCTGGCAAATTCATCTGTTTGGACAAAACAATAAGCATCAAAATCCAACACTTAAGTTTATGAAACTATAAGCTTTATATCAACTAAGCTCGCATAGTCAAACAATTGAGTTGTCACCTGCCACAGGACAGGGGAAAGTGCAGCTGCAACAGGTGCTGAAGGTGCAGATGGAGTTTGGGTGCTCATGATGTATTGCTCAGGTGCTGCATACCTGAAAGCGACAAGCCGAAAAGAAAGATATTTATTATATCACGGAGAAACAAAATTGCTGTTTCTGAAGTTTACGAAACAAAAGGTTCACATTTATGATCCTTGGCACAGAAAGATACAAATCTTGAAAAGAAAAAGACCTTGGATCCAGGAGAAACTCTTTTGGAATGTAGTTAATTCCCACTCTCAAATCAGCTGCAGCTCCAAGATCAATAATCTTGAAAGAACGAGAACCTGCTCAAGTTTTAGTGGACACAAAACATGAGTCCTCATCTTTTCATTGGGTTCCCTGCTTGAAAAGGTTCGAGAACTAAGATGATTTACCTTCTGAGAAAATAATGTTCTGAGGCTTAACATCCCTATGGATAATCCCAGTTGAGTGAAGACCATCCAATGCAAACAAGAGTTGTCTCATGATAGTCTGAATAATTTTGTTTTCTCTTTCCAACCCTTTAGGCAAGTCTTGAACTTTCCCAAGGATGATAGTTTCTACCTATATTATTGCCTTAGAACGTGCCAACACATAGGAGATAACTGCAAAAGGCTAAATAACCATGAAAAAGAATCACATACATTATAAGGGAATTCTTTACTCTGCAGCAAACCAGCAAGTGTTGATTCTCCTTCATATTTCCATAACAGCCAATACTCAGGTCCCTTCTTCGAAGACTTCTGCAACAATTTTAACAAACAGCTAAATCATAAACCAAGAAATTCGAAGGAAGACATCATTTCAGAGGAAGAGAAATTACATCGAGAAATCCATAAACAAAATCAGCACAGCTATTCCCACAAGCTCTTCGAACTCTCTCGTTCATCCAAATTTCCACCGCACCATATTCAGTCGCCTTCTTCAATACATACTCACCCTCCTACCAACAATACATCATCCTCACCTCAATAACAAAATGATAACCTCAATCCAAATCAAACACAAAGCAAATGATCAAAGCTTTTGTTTTTACCTCATTAGAACGTTTTTTGGATAATGAGACTTTATAAACAACACCAAAAGAACCTTCCCCTAATTTCTTCCCAACAACAAAATCATCCTACACAAAACCAAAACCTAATTCCATCAATCAAACCAAGAGACAAAACCCAAAAACACTCAAAACCCATCATAAAAATCGGACCTTTCTAAAAGTAGGTCGAAAAAATCTCTCAACGAAAGCAAGAACAAACATATCGAAAAACCCAGGAGCAACACCAGGTGTTGCCCATAGATACGAGAGAGCAGTGAGAGCTAAAGCAACTCCAGGAGCAGTGATCGTTAAACCATTCGATTTCGGCAAAGTGCTGCGATAGATCATATCACCACACTCCATAACCGTACATGGAAGTCCGACTCCAACTCCGATGAAGAGATTGTGAACCGTATCGATCAATTGAGCGCGACAATCGGAATTGAGCTTAACCGTTGGTTTAGAACTCGAAATTGGTGAAGTTAGAGAGAAATGTTTGAGCTTTTTGCCGAGAAACGGTGAGGGAGTTCCGATGTAAGCTCCTCCCGGAGATATTGTAGCCATGGCGGAAGTTTTCACCGGAAGAGAGTTTCAGTTTTTTGGAAGACAAAAATCAAAATTCCTTAAAACAGTCGTTGATTTCGCACCACTAGTTTTTTTTTTTTCATTTCAAATTAATTATTTTTTTCGTACTTAGTAGAGATTTACACCACAAAGGACACGTGGATTGGGTCAGGTTCGGATATGTAAGTTTTTAATAATGGGCTTTTTATGCGGCCCATTAATGATGAAGTGCAAAAAAACTCAAAAACTCATCAAGTTTACGGAAATTTACTCATTTTCTAGACCAGCCCAAATAAAAAAAAAAAAACTCAAAAACCCTTATATGTATCTATTATCGATATTATTGGCTTCTCAATGATCATATCAATGAATAGAATGTAAAATAAAAAAAAATCTGACATAGTTTTTAATTTTATACGTTAAATCATTAAAAATTATGTACATCAATCAAACTATTGGAGTTCTTGGACGTGTGGCTTTTATGGTAAATAAAAATTCTATTTCGAATCGTGTGACTAATAATAACAATTCCAATATAATCTTTCCTGTTGTGCAATGACGATGGAGAATCGAAAAATCATCTTTAATTTATTTATTCGTTTGAGAAAATTCAGTGAATGTAGTGAATATATATACTTGTTATGTTTTGTATGATTGTATCTATCAGTCGGTCACACATTACTTTCCACCTCATAGAGGGTTTAGTGATAAGATGGTTAACAATTATTAATTTAGCGCCATTGACTTCTTTGCACTTACCATCTTTCTTAATTTCTTTTACGTAGATTTTGTGTCTACGAATTATAGAGAAAAATATAATTCTCTTCGGCACCCGATCCTAAACTCTTGTTTAGCAAAGTCCCCATCAATTATCGATTTAAAGCTAAGTAAGACGCCGTTGATCTAAAGTTTAAGTTTAAATCTGTTTTTCTTACAGTCTTTATAAAATGTAATTACTTTAATTGAGTCTCATTGTATCACAAAATCTCACATTTTTTTAATAGTATGTCATAGTCATACCATTAAGGCAGTAACCCATTGAAATAATAGAAATCAACTTTCTTGATGAAGTGTTTTGACCGTTTCCGTACAATTATTATATGACAACGATTTGGCAATTTTGTTTACTTCGTTGACCTCGATGTACGTAAGCTAATTGTCTTCATAATCCCTGTTTGAAAGATAGTTAATTGTTTTTTCCTTTCATAATTGTATGAAATAGATGCTGGTGCTTCTAAACTTTTTAACTAATACTTATGCCACTCCGATCCATATCAAAGAAATATAAGTTATATAACCATCATTCCTACAATAATGACTGGAGTAAAGTTCGTCACGCAATTGACCGACGCATTTAAAAATATTTCTTGCCAACATTTAAGGCCAAAACTTTACGGTTCGATATCGATATAACAAATCACTATTTGACATAGAAAAAAAAAACAAGTACTTCTATAGTTGACAGTTGTACTAGTTTTGTTGATGTTATGTTATACTCCCTCTGTTTTTGAAAAGTTGTCGTTTTAACTGTATTTGGACAAATTAAGAAAATATATACAATGACTATATTAACCTCATAAAAATGACAAGTAATTATTTACAAATAATTTGTGTTCAATAAAATGAGGGTAATTTTGGTAGTTATTGGCATAAATTACATTATTACCTTAAAACGACAACTAATTTAAAACAAAAAAAAACTCTAAAACGACAACTATTCGAAAACGGAGGGAGTAAAAATTAAGTGGATATTCAAAGATTTAATGCAGTTAATTGATTTTTTAAAAATCTAAGAAAAGAAACTAACAATTATAATCACTATTTGATGGTTTTACCAATGACGAAAATATTTTGAAGCGGGTCGTACAACGACGGATGACAAATATTATTCCCACCAATGACATAACAACTTACAATAAACCCATAACTTGTACACATAAAAATATTTGTATCAGCATTGGAAAAGAAATGTGAAAAGAATCATAAGAACATTGACCACAATGTACGCACAACATATACAGCTTGTCGGTATCGACGTGGATACGTGATCAAAAGATACAGTCAAATATATTCTCATTTGCCTCACACATGCTATTCTCATACTAATCACTACATTAAGTCACATGATTAGCTAAACTAATCATGATATACAATTTTGTTTTCATTTAGTATTATTTATTAGTTTTGCTCGGCTTTATGAACAGAACATCAAGTTGGACAAAGTCGCTTCAATTCCAGATAGTCACTTTAAATATGTATAATGTATTGATTTGATAACTTTTAAGTTTATTTTGTTTTGGTTAAATCTAACCACATTAATTCATTTGATTGAGAAACAAGAAAAAAAAAATTCCCCTTCACAAAAAGTATCATTAGAGTTTTAATTTTGTTTCATAAATAGTGTTATTTTATATTTTGAATATAATTTAAAACCAATTTTCTAGTTTATCTTTAACCCAATTTTTTATTTTTTAAACTTAAGTCATTATCATCTATTAAACAGAGGCATATGGCATACATGTTTATAAGGATAAGTTTTCGTGTGCTATGTCAAAATGACACTCTTTATAACTTCTCATATTTGTGCTGATTTTACATACATTAAATGTTGAGAATAATATATGTGGCAAGCAAATACAAGTTCATAATAATAACTACACATTTTATCCTATACACATTGATAAGCTTTATTGGCTAGACATTAATCAATTAACCAACTACAAATCGATACGTTTATGCTGTGATGGATTCAGGGTTAGTTAAATCATGGAAACTCGATAACGAGTGGCCGCTGCAATTTACAAAAGTTTTATGTGTATAATATTTAATTAGGCGCACGCTAATTAATACTCTAATTTTTCTTCTTTTCGCCTTTGTATCCAATTATTTAGTATGTGGGAACCACAAAATTGATCTTTTAATTAAATTATGTTGGTCCTGGTGGTCTAAATATTTAATTAAGTTAGTTCTGGTGGCTTAAAACTAGGCCACGCGCGCGAGTTTCATTATTCCACCATTTTAATTAGTCAAGTCTGATTAGCCGAAGATGGAAATAAGAAAAAATGTCAATAAATAGATGTAGTCTCTGTCTCTTACCAAAACTGTACGATCTCAACGATGGAAGATAAGAATCTAAAATCAACGAGTAAGATGGAATCGGAATATTACTAAAATTAGGATGAGATGAGGTTTGGGTCCATACTTAACAGTGACAATGAAGGAGCTGACTTTTTCCTTCTTAAAACGTATCACAAGTTTTCTCCTACTCTAATTTCATCTCCAAATTGTTGACAAAACGACGTTTGCGTTGCGACACCTTACCCCGCACAAGGTTTTCCTACGTAAGTTGCATGGACTTTTTTCTTTTTCTTATTCTTCAAATAATTTTTTTACCCCTCAAAATTTAAACGATTTTTCAGGATATTTTCTATCAATATGCTTAATTTTCTTATTCTCCGATGTTGTTATTTTCTATCAATATGCTTAATTTTCTTATTCTCCGATGATGTTATTATTTATTGTTACTGATTCAGCTTTCAAACTTACCATGTGATTTGAATGATTATTGAAGTGTCACATTAATTGATAAATTAAATGTGTTGGGATAATGAGAGCTAGCTGATATATACATACATATTGTAGAGTTTAGAAAGTTACAACTAATTCTTAATCAGTTATATGAACTGTTTCTGTTGTGAATTGTAGTTTTTCCTGTGTTTCTTTAATTTTGGGTCTTTATTTTTCGCTATTTGTATTTCAAAAACTTACAAAAATAGTATAAATACTTTACATATTTTTTTTGCTAAAGAATAAATACTTAACACCGAAATTATTATTATCAACTAGGTCGAACCCGCGGTCCACCGCGGGAGAATATTGGTTCATATGTTGCGTTTAATATTGTGTGTGTTTTTTAGTAGAACGAATCGTGTAGTATACTTATAAATATTCATAATAACGAATTGTAGAGAAAATGTAAAATTGTTTATAAATATACCCATCGTAATAATTATGATTTACAAAATAGAATTTTGTGTTTTAAAATTCTAAAATTAGACGATTCATGGGAATTAGAGCAGTCAAAATAGGTAAAAAACCGCAGGTCCAGCCCACATCATCTCACTATGGGGTAGATTTGGGAAAATATATTAAACCCGCAAATAAGCGGGCCACATGGATTAATTCGCAGTGGGTCATAGGTTTAATCGGTTTTCATCCGCGAGTTGGCGGATCAGCCCGCATATTAGTATTTATTGATAAAATTATAATTTATTCAACATGTGGTAATTTAAACAAACTTTTAATAGTATTTTGATTTATTTATTTATTTTAGTAGTATTTTAAATTTTGGTTACTATAAAATTATTTAAACAAAATCCATGGACAATCCCGCAAATCCGCATACATTCGCTGGACGGATTTGTATTTCATATATGCTACCCGCGGGTCGTGCGGACCGACTAACTACAAGTCAAAATATTTTTTGTCTATCGCAAAACGGACTTAACGGGACGAATCAACTCGCTTTGACAGTTCTAATGGAAATATTATTTAGTCATACAACAAAATAAAGTTTGGACATAGTAATAATAGAATATGTATCTAGATGAGAGATTGAAAGATGAAGTATAATGATTAAAAATTAATTATTATTTTTCATGATTCACAAAATTTAATAAATACTTATCATCTTGTTGAATAATTCTAAAATCATATTCAAGAAATCTTTATAAATTGAAAATTAAACTTCTTTGGTAAGCTATAGGTATGAAAATATCATAATTTCGATTTAATCTAATTAAATTAAAATTAGTTACATGGATTTCATATCTATTTAATTTACACGACCAAAATAAAAATATCTGTTTAATTTACACGACCAAAATAAAAATATCAATTTAATTTATAAAACAGATGGGTTATTTGTGATAAATTTTCTAGAATTCTTTAGAAGCAAGTAAAATATATTTCAATTAATGATAATTAGCTAAAATGAACGAAATTAATGACAAAAACGTTGATTGTTATGGAATTAGTCCCAAAAATACATGAACAAATTTATTATACGTAATTAATGTATAATATTGTTTGGAATATGCTTTTATTATTAGTTACCATAAGTACAATCAGATTTTATTTGATTTCCATAAATATTTGATTTTATTTCGATTTTTCATTATTAATTCGAATTTATATTCCAAAAAAATTTCAAAGATCCGATTTCAGAATTTCGGGTCAATTTTCTGATTTTAACCCGATCTATTTTCATTTGTACTTCTCTTTTAATAGTATAGAGATATAGAAAAATTCAACACAAAATAATTGGTCAGTCGAGAAACAATCGGACGTTATAATTACTGAACTGCTATAAATCTGTAAAGTAAAACGTAAAGATTATTTAAAATGGGGGCGAAGATGAAAACATAGCAACGTTGGAGTGTTTCAAAAATATTTGGTTGGATGAGATCAAATCAAACTAGTCAAATTATCTCCCTCCCAAGCGGGAACAACACGCCATGTCCACACTTAATCCATTTTTCTTTCTCTGAAATATATAGAGATACGTACATCGATAATATTCTTATACTCCCTCTGTTTCACAAAAAGTATCATTTTAGAGTTTTGCACACAGATTAAGAAAACATTAAATTTTTTGTTTTTTCTAAACAAAAACATCATTAACTATATACCTAAACATAATCTGTCCAATAGTAAAACAATCTGTAGAATACTAATAGTCATAAAACATAAAAAATTATTAAATTTTGCATTGAAAACCTAAAACGACACTCTTTGTGAAACAAAAATAATACCTTAAAACGACACTCTTTATGAAACGGAGGTAGTATTATAAAATAAATTAGAAATATCATATACCACATGCTAAGTTGTATAAAGAGAATTATTAGTGTTTGCTAATTGCAATAAATACATACATTTCCTATTGGTCTAGACAAAAAAGAGCTACACATTAAGAAGGAAACTGAAAAACAAAAAGAAAAGCAAAATAAGTTTAGGATATTTGTATGAGTGTATGAGACAACAGTATCAGATAAGATCATAATCCTTGCGACCTTACCTATCCAAAAGTCTCTTCTTTTTTTTTGTTTCTAATCAATGTACAAAACATTTAACCAAAAAAAATATAAATATGGTGAATAAAATATGGATACAACAATTGCTTCAAAGGGGGATGAACTTAAAATATACCAAAAAAAGAAGAAGTGAGGATAGGTTCATGTGAGCCCCCATCCCACTTGACCCTCTTGGTAGGTCCCCATTTACCATGAACATGTAACCCATTGGTTCTTCATTTGTATGTATTGTTTTGTCAAAACTATGACTTAATTTTATTTTTTATCCTCTTCTCTGACTTATTTTTTTTTTAATCTCTGACTCTTCAATGTATGTCAATGTCACAAAACAATTGAACATATTTGGATTGTTGAAAAACATATCGATATTCAGTGACTTCTTTCTCCTCTAGCATCTAGATTGTCATAACTGTCTTGAATTGTACATAAAATTTTATATGAATTGATCATATGCTAATACCTCAATGAATCAATGATCTATTAGAATACAAGTTTTAATTCAAAACTAATGCGCAATGAATGGATTGACTCATATATCTTATATATTAGTCAATATTTTTTTTATTTTTTAATATGAGATATTATTATTTTTAATACGCTCATTCGAGATGATGATGACTCTTCTACCATTGGTCTCGGTATGCTCGCGCATGAATCAGCAGACCCAGTGGCGGAGGTAGTGAAGAGGGAGGGGAGTCAATTGACCCCCATAACATTTATGATTTTTTGTTTTTTAAGGTAAGTTTGACAATAATTATGGATATTTTGGTTTAATTTTTCCATAATGACCCTCATCCAACAATCAATTCCTTAATTTGACCCCTCTGATGTTTATTTTTTATTTAGCATTAATTCATTTTTCATTTTTTGTTTTATGTTTTTTCTAATATATGGCTACAAATCTCTAAAATTGTGGTACATACTAATTTCTTTTAGGCATATTCTATTTTTTTCCTTAGTTTTTTTCAAAAATTTTCTTAGACATATTTTATTTAGTTTAAAATAAATGATTTAATATTAATATATAATTTAATAAAAATAATTAATTATATATGACCCCTATAAACTAAAATTCTAGCTCCGCCACTGAGCAGACCAACTATTGGGTTGGACCTATTGTAGATTGGATTGGACACGTATGGATCAGACTCTGATATTATACTACAATATGAGTTTTCAACTCAAAACCAACTGGCAATGCGCGGTACTAACTCATATCTATATACTAGTCAAAATTTCTTATTTTTTCCAATGTGAGATCTTATTATCCCTTTCCAATGTTAGATATTATTATCTCTAATATAAATCATGAATAACATCTAAATTTAATGTTTAACTATATCTAGTCTACATGGTATATATATCCATCCTTTCCGGAAACTATATACAGTATGAGTTATAAAACCAAGAAAATTTGGTTATCCAGTAAAAGATCTAATTTCGACTATGGTTATATATCAGTTTTAACAACTTATATGATGATTGATTTTAACAACAACAACAAAAAAAAAAAACTTATGATTGATTGATGAGAACTTTGTTTGATGAAAGTACGTGGTAATGTGTTGTAAGAAAATGTTCTTACGTCGTTGAAATATGTTTCCCAAAAATGTACATAACAAACGTACGAAAGATATGTAAAAGCCGTGGTACTACATTTTTTTGTCTGCCCTTCTCGGAAACTTCCGTCAAATTATTTTTGCCGTTCTTGTAAGCGTTGACCCTACCTTTCCATTTTTAAAATGTTTTCTCAATTTGACCCATTTTTTTTTCCATAACACAATCAAATTTAACTTCAAAAACATATAATTAATTAGATACAAATAATAACATGGACATGTACATGCACTTGCCTCGTCCATTCCTTACATCATCATATGTCTTTGTATATATATCAACCAAAGAAATGAAAAAGTAACAACGTCACCAAAATCTCTCTCACCTAATTTGTGTTTCTTCTTTCTGTTAAAAGGTTATAATTTGTGTTTCTTGGTTTGGTGAGAATCTTCAAGAAACAGAAACAAAAAATGGATTCCAGTTGCATAGACGAGATAAGTTCCTCCACTTCAGAATCTTTCTCAGCCACCGCCACCGCCACCGCCACGAAGTTGTCTCCTCCTTCTCATCCGGCTGCGGCGTTACGCCTCCACCGGATGGGAAGTGGCGGAAGTAGCGTCGTGTTGGATCCCGAGAACGGCCTAGAGACGGAGTCACGAAAGCTACCATCGTCAAAATACAAAGGTGTGGTTCCTCAGCCTAACGGAAGATGGGGAGCTCAGATCTACGAGAAGCACCAACGAGTATGGCTCGGGACTTTCAACGAGCAAGAAGAAGCTGCTCGTTCCTACGACATCGCCGCCCGTCGATTCCGTGGCCGCGACGCCGTCGTCAACTTCAAGAACGTTCTGGAAGATGGCGATTTAGCTTTTCTTGAAGCTCACTCTAAGGCCGAGATCGTGGACATGTTGAGAAAACATACTTACGCCGACGAGCTTGAACAGAACAATAAACGGCGGTTGTTTCTCTCCGTCGACGCTAACGGAAAACGTAACGGATCGAGTACTACTCAAAACGACAACGTTTTAAAGACGCGTGAAGTTCTTTTCGAGAAGGCTGTTACACCTAGCGACGTAGGGAAGCTAAACCGTCTCGTGATACCTAAACAACACGCCGAAAAACACTTTCCGTTACCGTCACCGTCACCGGCAGTGACTAAAGGCGTTTTGATCAACTTCGAAGACGTTAACGGCAAAGTGTGGAGGTTCCGTTACTCTTACTGGAACAGTAGTCAAAGTTACGTGTTGACCAAGGGATGGAGTCGATTCGTCAAGGAGAAGAATCTCCAAGCCGGTGATGTTGTTACTTTCGAGAGATCGACCGGACTAGACCGGCAGCTTTATATTGATTGGAAAGCCCGATCCGGTCCGAGGGAAGACCCGGTTCATGTGGTGGTTCGGCTTTTCGGAGTTGATATCTTTAATGCGACAACCGTGAAGCCAAACGACGTCGTAGCTGTTTGCGGTGGAAAGAGATCTCGAGATGTTGATGATATGTTTGCGTTACGGTGTTCCAAGAAGCAGGCGATAATCAATGCTTTGTGACATTTTCTTTTTCCGTTTTTTTTTCTTTTTTCTTGAATTTGTCAAGTTGTGTAGGTTGTGATTCTTGCTAAGTTGTATTTAGGAAAAGAGGACAAGACCAAAAAATAAACTGAAAAAAATGGTTTTGTGGAAAAGTGGTAAGTAGACCTACCTCATAATAAAACGTTACCGGATACAACCTAGATGTGTATCGGTCCCTAAAACTAGATGAATCAAATTTATAACTATCTAAAATTGGATGATAAATCGGAAAAAGAGGAGGAATTCTTGGCAATTTCATCCACAAGGACTTATTTCTCTTCCTTGGCAACCAAAGGATCGGATGCTCATAGATGTCTTAGACGTGTCTTAATGATCTCACATATATAGTAACCCTTGGATTCTCAACATGAATGATGCACTTGTAGAGTCACTCTCTCTAACTTCATCACTTCATAGCCCAAATTGTCAAGGCACTTCATTGCCCAGGCTAAAGCAGTAGTATTGAATCATCGAGAAAATTTGTTCGGGTATCTCTTGTCTAGTAGATTCAATTAGTTTGAATGTTTCCAAATCCCATAACTTTATTAATTGGATTGATAGCATATAAAACTAGAAGATATCGTGAAAGGTATGTTTTGACATTGTAAAAGATTTAATAGCAAGCTTTGAAGAATTTAAGATGGAGCAAAGCGAGATCCTGCTCGTGTACAAAATAGAGTATTTAAGCATTCAACATGGAAATATGTAATATATGGGGAATATGAGAAACTGGAGTCTATTTTTTGGATTTGAAAACTATCTAAAGACACCAAGACTCGATATCAAGTCTTGGCTTTGGTTTTATAATATCGAAACGCGTGAAATACCAAGTCCTAACACTTGAAGCTGGATACGACAAAGTGGACAATTTTGAGATTCTTGAATCCAGTCTTTAATGCAGAGAGTGTGGAAGACATGAGAACAAGGAGAAGTAATGGTTGCTTACATCCCAAGAAAGAAATATTCTTGACATATACAACATGTGCCAAACAAATCCATATCAGGGCCAAGCACTGTGACACTTGTTATGATCAGGATTCAATCTTCTGGAAACAATTGGTAAAACTGAAAGTTAGCGTTTTCACCCATCCAACCAAATGTTCAATATAAAAATCCGGGAACTGAGTCAAACCGACCTCACCTATCGCATCTCGAATAACCCTCATCAGTAAATTGTCTGACTTCTCTAAACGTCTGTCTACACTTTTCAATATCTTGAGATCAATGGTGTCATGAAGTTTTGTATCTTTTGCTTCTTGAAGCATCATCTCAATATCCACTGGTGGTACCATTATTGTTTATTCGACATGAACTAAGAGAGGACTTTTACCAAAACTAAGAGAGGAACCCATCTCTGCTTGGACCAAGCCTCCCTCTGCTTCATTAGGTGATCCATGAGGCCATGGACGATGCTGGCCTTGTCCTCGGCCGTCAACCTCGCCAGAGGTGAGATCTTATCGACTTCAAATGCTAAAACATCCATAATGAATCGTGTCGGGGAACAAGGAAACCCGAACCAATAATCATACTCACTTTGTAATAAGGAACGAATCAGTTTCTTGCCACCCCACTCATGCTCGCTCGCGTAAACAACATCAACCCTGACCTCTACCATGAACCGAGCGTAAGTAAGTGTCTCCTCGTACGCTAAACCCATGTCATCATATATTCATATGACTGAGACTCTGAGAGTAGTGGGACTTCACACGTAAACCCTTACCAGCCGGTTCAGGGTCGTATCTTAGCCATGGCCCATACACATGTGCTTTAAACTTGCGGGTCAAAGCTCTCTGCTCTGCGACTTTCTCACACTTCCGGTGGCTAATCATACCTCAATGTTCACACAACTCTCCAAGATTCATGTACTTGAACTGGACAAACTGACGCCTACGACCTCTACCAATAGTTAACCCGGGAGGGAGCGGTTTTTTCATATTTATCTAGGCTTTAACCCAGCGGGGGATCCATGAATTTTTTTATAGGGGCATTCGATATTTATAAAATATAAATAGATTTTATATAAAAATAAATAAATATATATATATGTATATATATGTATATATAGTTTTTGCTTTATTAATTGTGATATTATATAATTCATAACACTATATAAGAAAAATAGAATGAATATAATATTTATATTAAAAATCATTTAAAGTTTTTTTAAAAAACAAAGAGTAATATTTAAAAGGTAGAGATTTTGAATTAACATATTTAGTTTGATTTAAAATTTTAAAAACAAAGAGTAATATTTAAAAGTTAGAGAATTTGAATTAACATATTTAGTTTGATTTTAAAATTCACTAAACGAATTAAAACGTAAAATGTAAATTTAAGAAATTTTGTACTAAGATTTTTAATTTATTCTTCTATAGAAATCTCAAATATTTAGAAAAAAATCCATAAAATATCATCAATTACTATAATTATGAACCACCAAAGTTAAGGGAAGAGACCAAATTTTTTAAAGATTAATTTTTGAGTTGATACAAAAGGGAAATTGATATTATGGTGAATGCATTGATATTACGTTGTTGTTTATATTTGGACTTAAATTTTGTAACCAACTAGATTTTACTCCACGGTACACCGCGGGTCAATTTTTTTTAACTAAAAATTAAATTTAAGTTGCATTTTTTTAATATTTTTTATTTTGTTATGTTTAAGATTGTATAATTGTATTTTGATTGTTAATTTCAGGATTTCATCCGTGATATATATACCGTTCCACATTAATATCGATCCAAACCCGTCCCACTATATAACCCGTCCCGTAAAATTAAACATAATTTTGTTACTTTTTAAATAATAATTTATTTAATAGACATATAATTAGAGTCAATTTAAAATTTTGACTATATATATATATATTTTAAAATTTTAGTTAATAATAATTAATTCTATATAATGATTCCAAATTAATTGAGTATGACTGACGGTTAAGATTAAAGATTAAAAACCGGATTAAGATTTGAATGACCACGATTAAATGTAGGGATTTTTGAGATCTTTTAAGGAAATCGAATTGAATATGGATGTAATTGTGGCAAGGATTAGTTATGGTTAATATATTAGGTTAAGATTTTTGGAAACGATTTTTTAATGTTAATATCTTTGATTTAATTTTGTAAATCTAAATAATTAATGTCAATGACATTTGATAGTAAATAAGTTGGAACTCCAGGATTTATTTCATAAATGTCTCCAAAAATGTATATATAGATTTAGCTAAATTAAAGGGAAAAGAGATTAATATTCATTTACCTTTTTTAGTTAACCGTCAATTTGTTTAATTGGAAAACATAAATTTAAGGAGTGGGGAGGGGAGGGGGGGTGAGCAAAAGAGATTTTTTATGGGTGGCAAGTAAATTATTTTCTTAAAACTCTTAAAAGATTTCAAAAATTTAGGGGTGGCAACTGCCCCATATAAGCATCAAATTACTAAAACTTACTACAAGTCCTTGTGGGAATGTACTTTAATGATTTACTATTTATAAGAAACCAAATCGATGTACTCTACATAGATCCGCCCCAATTTGTGGGAATGTACTCTACATAGATCCACCCTCCTCGATAACCAAGATGATTGGCCGACTTTTGCAGCTGAATTGGCAACTTTCCGTTCCTTCGTTTGTTTATTCTCTTCTTTTAGTATTAGATTTCTTCCTCGTAGTTGAATTTTCGAACAGATTGTTTGGCCAAAAAAGCCCGGGCTCGAAAGAGTCTCTTTTCCCATGTAAGCTCGTCGGTTTCTGATTGGCTCTCCCCAGCGGAGAGTCTCTTTCCGATATCTTAATAAAATGGTGTTTGATGAAAAAAAAAAAAAGATCCGCCTCTGCTTTAACCCAAAAGCTAATCAATGGTTCGTCACTAAGCTTTTTCCCAATCTTCTTAGCATCTGCTTCTGTGTAGCAAAAATAGGGCAGGCCTATTACCTTGACCCGGAAGCAAGCAACCGAGAAATCAATATCGGCTTTCCATCTACGTTCCAACGTCCATCCTTTACAACTTTTTTCTTGTCTCTCTTTTCCTTGAATTCGAATAAGATAATATTTTCTTTCTCCACAGCGAAAACCTTCAAGCCGCAGGAAAATTTCCATTGCTGCCGCAATGTGCTTCAGTTCTGTCAAAGGACGGTGGAAGGAGACTTGTGAAGATGTTCCACAAGACCTGACCTGTATGCTTCCATCACCATCGCCTAGGGATTTTGTTTGTATGTATGAGATACCATCGATTTGGTTTCTTATAAATAGTAAATAATTAAAGTACATTCCCACAAGGACTTGTAGTAAGTTTTAGTAATTTGATTTGACAATGTTATTGGTTACATCTTTTAACTTCAAAAAGATATATATATATATATATATACATATATATATAACATAATTTCTTCCCTTAATATAGTTTCATGCTTTGAAACGTTTATTACTTTCTTTCATATTCTCATATGTTTGCAACCAAATGTATGTGTAATCTTCTCTCTTTTCGCTCTCTAAAACTATATGACCTCTAGTCATAGTTGTAATATTTATGTTATTTCAATTGCAAACCTTTTATCATAAAAAAAAAGAGTTAAAGTGTTTATTTTTAGTTATACAATTAAGATATTATGATGAACTAACGGATAACTATATCATGAGTTATTACTTCAAAATAATTAATGACTAGTTGTAAGAAAAAAAGTAATTAACTTCATAACAGAAATATGTGAACTGAAGGAAATACAATATTTATCTTTTGAGCTGATTAAAAAGTATTATTTGTTGGTTTAGATTACAAGTGTAAAACTGAAACGTTGAACATTATAAACACAAATACATTTCTACTACCAAAACAAATACACATTAATAAACATAATTTTTAAATTATTAAATAATCATAGAAATTATAGCTAGTTTGAGCTTTGCAAATCCACTTGTCACCACCATGCAAAATTCTCAAATGAGAGAAAATAAAACGCGTAGAAATTAAAAGATGACGCGATCAATGATCAAGATGGGTAATCTTGAGCTTTTAGTGATGCTCTGTTATATAAGTTGATCTATCGTTTCATAATTCATTTCTTTCACTCTCTCTCTCTCTAACAGATTTTGGCTCTCGTTTTCTTTCTCCATCTCTCTCTCTCTGCTTTGCTCACGTAAACATGGAAGATCAAGAACCTTTAGAGATTCATCAGCACGACTTTGCTCCGTCGGATTCTCATCTCGAGAACGACGACGAAGTAATGTGTTTCAGAGAGGTCTCCTACTCCGATCTCAAGACGGCGACCAAGAACTTCAGTTCCGACGAGATTGTATCGGAGAAAGCAGAGGAATCATCCAATATCATCTACAAGGGCGAATCACAGAGCTCCGGCTCCATTGCTGTCAAGTACTTCAAGAACATGGCTTGGCCTTATCGTGATCAGTTTGCGGTACTGTTTCTTGGCTGATAAGTTCATCTATTCTCAGATCTTTATTGTTTTCTCTTGATGGGTTTTGATTCGGTTTCTTCTTCCTTTGTTTCCCAGGAAGAGGCACGAAAAGTGGGGAAGATTAGGCACAAGGGAGTCGTGAAGATGATTGGATGTTGCTGTGATGGAGATGAAAGGTTTCTTGTTGCAGAGTTTTTGCCAAATGATACTCTTGCTAAGCGTTTCTTGCAACGTACGTTTCTCCTTCTGCTTTTGTTTTCACTTGGTCAGAGACGATGATGGTTTAAGAATTAGAAACAGATTTAGAACTAGTAGAAATCATTGAATCAGAAGTTGTTAGCATTCTCTGTCTTGAACTTTGTCGTTGTTGTGATATCACAGAGGAGAATCACACCATGGAATGATCATAGCTGAAGCTTTGGATCATTGTAGTACTGTAGGTTTTACATCTTACAATAATTTAAATGCCTACACGGTTCCCTTTGATGAGGTAAAACTAAACGAACCTTTCGATGCTTATATATGTCTCCTTATAATCCAAGGTTGCTAAACTGATTTCGTGTGTTTTTACTTGATGGATATTGTAGGAGGGTGATGCCTGTCTTTCGTGTTTTGGCTTGATGAAAGAGAGAAAGGATGATCAAAGCACACACAACAGGTGATCAATTCGCGCTTCTCTCTTCGGTTTATTAGTGTCAGAATGTGATGTTATATTCTGACTGCAGGAAGCGTTGTGAACCCTGAAAGTATGACATACAGATTTGGTTATTTTCTCTTAACTTTGCTAACGGGAAAGCAAATTCCTTTAGACCTTGTAAGTGATTCTGTTCAAAGTCATCTCTTGCTTCCAGCTTATTATTTTGCTGTGTTGTGAATACTCTTGAGTCTTGACTTTGTGAATTTTGATTACTCTGCTTCTAGTCTATACTTGAAAAGGATGTCATTGAGCTAATGGATCCAAATTTAGAGGGCGAGCTCTCAATGTCTGCAATACAATGATAGACTCAACATCACTGAGCTTACTGCAAAACTTGAACTCTTGCAAAATAAAGCACAAGTAAGGATGCATTCTCTTTCTTTATTTCTGCCATTTATGTTATAAAACCCAACTTCTTGCATGCATGTTTTCCCTTATGAAATGCTTGAATTTGAAAAATCAGCAGGAGGAGGGAGCATCTTCAAGTCCACAGGAACAACTTGCACCTTTGCAACGTCCCCCCACAAAACCAGCAACCAGAGTTGCAGGATTTCGCCGGTCTGTTCCCAGACGCGAACAGAAGACGACTCCTATTCAGAGCGATGAAGAGATACAAGCGCAAAACAGAGAGAAACTCGAACAAATGCAGATGAGAGAAGTTCAAAAGGCTAAAAACCAGCTTGAAAAGCCTAAAGCTAAGAACAAAATGGGACCTAGCAAACCTGGCCAGTCCACAAAGCCAAGAAGGAATCAGTTTTAGGAGGGTTTTATTGGATACATGAATTCATCATTCTATCTACCAGACTTTAAGAAATTGTATTTTGCATTGAGATAATGATGGTAACTTAACCCGGAAGAGCTCTAACACCTGATCCTTCCTACATTACGGGTAGATTTCATGTGGTTCATATCTCTGCGGCTCTGCCTTTGAATAGGTTTCTGTCAATCTTTGTTTTATGACTTTAAGAAATTGTTTTTTAATTCATTTGGTGGATTTAGTTCATGAACTTCAAATATATTCTAAATATTACAAAAGCTTTTTAGAAATTGAAAAGGAACAAAAAAAAAACTTGAGAGAGTTTTGTGAAACAAAGAAAAGAGAGTTTCTAAGAGTTTATCATGGAAAGATGTATTATATGCTAATAGGAGAAACTGGAGCTTCTTATGTGGATTAGGAAACTAGCTAAAGACATCAAGACTCGATAACACTTGAAGCTGGAGACGGCAGAGTGGACACTTTTGAGATTGTTGAATCCAGTCTTCAATGCAGCAAGTGTGGAAAGCATGAGAACAAGGATAAGTAAGCGTTGCTTCCTCCCCAAGGAAAAAATCTTCTTGACATACACAACATGTACCAAACAAATCCATATCGGGGCCAAGCACTGTGACACACTTGTTATGATCAGGATGCAATTTTAATTTGGAACTTCTTGGTGAAACGTTGTTCAAGTCTTTAACCCATCCCATCAACATCTCTATATAAAAATCCGGGACCTGATGAGTCAAACCAACCTCACCAATGCCATCTCGAATATTCCTCATCAGTAAATCGTCTGACTTCTCTAAACATGGGTCAACCAATTTAATAACCATGGAATTGATGGTTTCATGAAGTTCTTTATCTTTGGCTTCTTGAAGCATAGTCTCCATATCCACTGGTGGTACCAATATTGTTTTCTCGACACGAACTAAGAGAGGAACCCATCTCTTCTTCGACCAAGTCTCCCTCTGCGTCATTAAGTGATCCACGAAGCCACAAACGATGCTGGCCTTGTCCTCTGCTGTCAACCTCGCCAGAGGCGAGATCTTATCGACTTCAAGCGCTAAAACATCTTTGATAACTCGTGTCGGGGAACAAGGAAATCGGAAACAGTAATCATACTCGGTATTTAACAAGGAACGAATCAGTTTCTTGCCGCCCCACTCATGCTCGCTCGCGTAAACAACATCAACCTCGACCCCTACCAAGAATTGAGCGTAAGTAAGTGTCTCCTCGTACTCCAAACCAACCTCATTACACAACTCAAAGTAGTTCGGTTTCACAGGTAAACCCTTACCAGCCGGTTCAGGGTCGTATCTCAGCCATGGCCCATACACATGCGTTTTAAACTCACGGGTCAAAGGTCTCTGCTTTGAGGGTTTTCCACAATTCTGGTGGCTAATCATACAGCAATGTTCACAAAACTCCCCTAGATTCTTGTACTTGAACTGAACGAACTGACGTCTACGACCTCTACCAATGTAAAATCCAGGAGGGAGCGGTTTTTTCAGATTTATATGAGCTTTAACCCAAAAACATCTTGTTGAATAGTCACATTTAAACGAAATCAATGACTCATCACTAAGCTTTTTCCCAATCTTTTCAACATCTGCTTCTATGTACCAAAAATAGGGCAGGCCTAATACCTTGACCCAGAAGCAAGCAACAGAGAAATCAATATCAGCCAAGGAAATGTCTTGTGGGCATTCCTTGAGGACTAATAAGATACCATCAATGTTCCAAGGTCCACCTTTTACAACCTTCTTCTTGTCTCTCTTTGTCCTGAATTCGAATAAGATAATATCGTCTTTCTCAAAAGCGAAAACCTTGAAGCCGCGGGAAAGTTTCCATTGCTGCTGCAGTATGATTTCTGTTCTGTCAAAGGACGGTGGACAAACACTTGTGAAGAACTTTCCAGCCAAAGTCCGTTTTGGATGTGCCACAAGACCTGACCTGTATGCCTCCATCACCATTGTTAGGGATTTTGTTTTTTTGATAATAGAGGATTTTGTATAGAAGGATCTAGAAGATCTTTATGATCACTTTAGCTTAGATTAATTCAGAGGTTCGTGATGAACTTGAACGATGGAAGCATTTTTAGTTTTTAAAAAAATATAATAATAATAAGAAGAAGCCCTTGGTTTAGAAACAGAAACGAAACCGATCGTTAGATCATTGTGGCTCTGATACCATGATAACGTGATGAGAGTTTAGCAATAGGAAGAAGTTATAATTACTCTCCTAAGGATGAATGTACATGAGAGATACATTTATATAGTAAATGAATTAACCTAATTATCTAACTAATAAAATCATACAAGATATATAAATATCTCTAGAATATATTCATAATATCTTCTAGATCCTTCTATATTTTGTTTGTACGTATGAGGTACCATCGAGTTGGTTTTTTCTATATACAGTATAATAAATAATTACGCACATTAATTCCCAAATGGACTTGTAGTAAGTTTTAGTAATTTGATTGGACAATGTAAATTAGTTACATCCATATCTAATTGGAAATCAATGGTTGACTTTTCATACATAACCCAAATTTGTTTAAAATAAATAAGTTCAAACCGGATGTGATTACCGTTGGCATTTTTTTTTAGTTTAATGTAAACCGTTGGCATCTTTTTATCAGCTAAAATATGATTTTTTTAAGAGAATCACGAGTTCTATTCAGTTTTTTTTTTTTTTTTTTGAGAGACTCGAAGCTGATAAGATAGAAGTATTTTTATATATATCATAATTTAGAGAAAAAAAATTAAGAAAAAAAAAGGGAAAAGGAAAGAAATGTATGTTGCATATGTGTACGTTAAATATAATGGGATATAAGGAAGAAGGTGGGTCAGTTGATCCAGGTTAAATGTTTAAATATATTTTAATGTGTAAGAATCATTGAAGTAAAGGTAGCGTAGTTGGCAAATCCCTTGCTCTTGACACCCCTTTATTCGGGTTCGAGTCTTTTCACTGACAATATTAGAGTAATTTTTGTTTTTTACATCTGCAATATAAAATTATTAGCATTAGGCCCGTGCTAATGCACTGACATAGTATTTATTTTATTTTTTACTAAAATTAAAATATATTTTGGCATCAAACATTTATTTTGGTATAATCTAAAATATTTTAATAATTGGAGAATTTAATTTAATACTAATGTAAGATAGTATGTATATTTCATAAAGTTATAACAAAAAAAACCAAAAATAAAAAATAAGCTACTAATCTAATTAATAAAGAGATAGGGGTGAAAATAAATACACGGATAAGACAATTGCCAGGTGGAATCTCACTCTCATCTCCCCTATCTCTTTCTCCTGTTCCCTTCAATTACCCAGAAAAGTGAGGGTTTTATGTTGAGAGAGACCATGGAAAAGTGATAAGCAATTAAACGTGAATCAAGGTCAGATTGCTAACGTGTAGACGTAAACACATATATCACAAACAAATGTATTGAAAGGTAATCTATTAAGCATGACATATTTAATAATCTTTGACAACTATAACAAAATAAAAAACTGAAATTGGAGATGGTAAATTAAGGATTGATTGAAAATTAAGAGAACACGTTGGATTCCTTTTGGATTGGGTTCAGTTCGTAACTGAATCATGTAACAAAATCATTATGTACTGTAAATGCTTTGTAGATCTAAGGAGAAAGTTAAACACTTATCCAAAACGTAGAAAATTGGATAATACCGAATAAAATTCTGCAATTGTTTTCTGATCTGCCAAGGAAAATGAAACTTTTGAATGCTTGCTTGAGCTTGAAGACGTATTTGGTGAAACTGTAAACACATAAACACATATATTGAAACATTGTTTATTAAGCATGATATAAGAAATCTTTGACAGCTATAACAAAAATTAAAAACTGAAATTGGAGATGGTAAATTGATACCTTTGGGGTGAAAAAAGTAACTGATTTCTGAGACTAATCGATGTATGATGATGAGAAGACCATCTTTTTCTTTTATAGATAAGTCATCGAAATTTTGGAGGAGAAGAAGTGGAAGAGGTGGAGATCATGGGGATGAAAAAAAAAAGGGTTTTGAGAAAATAAAAAGCTAAATAAAAACGATTTCCTTTTGTTATAAGTATTAGATATAATCAAAATCCTCCGTGAAAAATGAAAGAGTAGGAAAATTGTATTAAGCTGATGTGTCAATCAGAGAATGCATCAGTTATTGAAAAAGTGACTGTTGATTTAGTATAATTAGATGACCCAGATAAAAATAATTTCTGGGTCCGCCACTGTATATATCACATTCTTTTTTTTTTGCCAAACAAATTGACGTAACGATTTACATTAGTTATATACGTAAACTTTTCTGTCTTCCAATAAAATGGGTGAAAAACTCCAACTACTTTTCACCAAGAGTTTCCAAAAGATTGCATCCTGATAAGTGATAACAAGTCTGTCGCAGTGCTTGGCCCTGATATGGATTTGTTTGGCACATGTTGTATATGTCAAGAATATTTCTTTCTTGGGAAGGAAGCAACCATTACTCTTGTTCTCATGTTTTCCATACTCTCTGCATTGAAGACTGGATTCAACAATCTCCAAATTTTCCACTTTGTCGTATCCAGCTTCGAGTATCAAGTACTTGATATCGAGTCTTGACGTCTTTAGCTTGTTTCCACATCCACATTATTCCCATATAACATCTTTCCATAATAAATGCTTAGAAACTCTATTTTTTACACGAGCAGGATTTTGCTTTGCTTGTCGGTTGATCAAACCTAAAATGCTTTTAAGCTTGCAATCAAACCTTTTACAATGTTTAGGTTTTAAGTTTTTTTTTTTTTTGTATTCATTTTGCTGCATCCATCACCATAAAAATATAAAGTCGAAACCAAACAAAGCAGATCTTTGAAAATCTTTAGAATAAGCTTTTAAACATTCAAGAACCTATAGTTTTAAAAATGTAAAAATAAGATCAAATTCAATTTTTTTTCTTATATAAATAAAGATCAGAAATAGTTTATTTCTCCATTGTTTTGTTTCGTTGTTTATGTTTCATGTGTTGACAAATCGGCAATTTCTTCTAACTTCTCCATCAGCAAAGCTTTCAGAGTTCAAAATGTTCCCCATCTTCACCATCGACTTCGAGAATTGCTCAAAGAAAGCCACTGGATCCTCCGCGTACTTGCTCACGATCCGCCGCGTTTGTATCCCGAACAAGCTCGTGTACATCTCCTGGTCCGAATTCAGTAACCCTTCTCCTCTTAGCAGTGTGTGGTAGATCGAGTTATCAAAGAGATTTGGCGTCACATTGTCCATCGCCGTCACATTGCTATCACCTTCTCCGCTGCTTGCAGGACAAATCTCTCGAAGACTTGCCAAGTACGTCTCCGAAACTGGATTTAGGGCTGACGTCACCTGAAAATCTCCATAGATCCGGGATCGGAAGTTCCGACATTGTGCCTTTCCGATTGTGTGCGCTCCTAGATAGATTATAGGTCAAGTTAGGGTTTTAGTAATTTAGCATAATTTTCGATTTAGTTTGGTTAAGAGGATTGATCTTACCTATAAGAGCGACCATGTCTTCAACAGAGAGACCTTGAGAGTAGAACTTAGCAATGATGCTGATCAAACCCTCTTCTGGAGTTGGAAGGTTTGTTGTGGCAAGCTCGTAACTTGCGGTTTTTGAATCTTTTCTTCCCACAGGAACATCCCAGTAAGGCCCACCCACCTTCAAACCAGGATCAATATTTTGTTTCATTTCATAATTCATATGATACTATATAATATACGGTATTTATTTTGAGAGATATGTTTCGTTTGTGTTTACTTACCAGGATTGTAGCATCTCTAGCACCAATTGTGAGGAGATCAGCGCATGAAACAACTCCAGGGCATTCAGATTCGATTATGTTCTTGATTCTGTCTACAATATTGTATCCTTTCAATGAGTTTATGTTGGGAGAAGCTTTTTTCTCTCCCTGTAGTGTCGCTGTTTCGTCTAGCAACACCGATCCATCGCATCCCTGCAATACCATTTTATAAGTATTTAAACCTCCATACCATAAAGCAACCCCCTTTCAGCTAAATTATGTCTCGATTTCATCCAAAATCTAACACGATATGTCGTTTGAGAAAGTATTTGATAGCAGTAAATGTTTGACATGATATGAATTTTTCTCTGGCAGGATGATTTCGTGTGTTTTAAGAAAGGTGTGGATGAGTACTTACTTGGACAAAGCAATCGTGGAAGTGTAAACGAATAATTATGGCTGCATTTCGAGGATCTTCCTTCACAATGCATTCCATTTCTTTCTTGATGACGTCAAATACGGTTGGGCAAGTAGACTTGTAATAATCTAGGATTAAAGGAAGATCCTTTCCCGGTATATCAAAGGAAAAGCAGGGGATAAAGATGGCGAGAACCATAAAGAACACAAGGAGGAGTCTCATAGTTCTTCTATCGGAAACTTTTTTGATCCAAATTTTGGGAAAATATAAAAATGTTTGTGGGGAGATAGGAGTTAGAGAAAATGGTGGGACTTCAAAGAGATATATAAGTTTTTTGAGAAGAGGGCATTGTAGAGTTTTTAGTTTTCTTGTGTTACAAGGGTCTTGAGAAGTAGGTCAAGTGAGATGCAACTAATTTTGTGAGACGGTTGTTGGGTTTTCCTATGACCATAAAAGAGTACTATTTCCAGTCTTTCCCGATTTATATATATATATTCTATTTTTATATATAATGGCTGATTTATTTTTGTTTATATGTTTGCAAAAGTTGCAATCATTTTCATCAAAATTGATTCTTGAATCAAATCTAGAAGTCTCGTTCTTTTGTAATTCGTTCAACTGTTTTGTTTGTTTGTTTTTTTTTTTTTTTTTTTTGATAACTCAGGTGATCCTAAAGGCTTTGGGGAAACCATGTTAAATTGCTCGAACCCCGGTGGCCAATGCTACTCGAACCCAATGGCGGGAATTACCTCCCTTTACCACTGGACCAAGGCGACTTGGTTCGTTCAACTGTTTTGATCTATATATTCAGGAACTAATAGAGTAATAGATCTACTTTTTTTGTTTAACTAAGAAATATATAGTTCCGTAAATGAATTTGCATATTTTCAATTTTTGTGAGATATATAGGTAGCAAATACGTTCTCAATTTTTTTCTTCTAGCTACTCAAATCGAGCTAGCAGTAATTTACATCATTTCGTTAGAACTAATAACATTGCCAAGTGTTCTTCTTTCTTCCTAATGATGAAATCTTGACTATAAAATAAAGTAGGAGGGAAAATAAGATCCACTCTTTGGCGTCATCTTGAATTATACGATTAATAAAAAAAAAATTCCAATTTTTTTTTAAAAGAACAACGACGTAGTTGTAGTCGTACAAGTACAACGATCTTCGCAAAAACCTGAATTTATTTATTTGTCGTCAACTTGTTATTATTTTAAGAATATTTTCAGTCATAAAAACGGTTAAAAACAAGGTTATATATTGGCAGGGCTAACATTAGTTGGAAAAAAAACTTGTGTTAGGTGGTTTTGGTATAGTGGTAGATGATTGTTATGACATGTGGTTGAATCGGACTTATTCGCCATAATGGAGTTTTTAAGTTTAAACTTTAAAGTAACATCCGAGCTTTTTAATTCATCTAAGACTCAAGAATGTGCAATCACAAAGAAGAAAGTTATATCATTAAAAGAAGACAACTGTTGCAGAAAGGCCCATTAGCTCAGTTGGTTAGAGCGTCGTGCTAATAACGCGAAGGTCGCAGGTTCGAAACCTGCATGGGCCAATCTTTTAATACTTTTTTAGCAAGAAAAAGCTTGAAGTGACTGTGCTCTCGAAGGTGACATATATTTCGAGCGAGTAGGGGTCACATGGACTAGTCATAGGACCCGATAAACGCATAGTTTATAAACTTTTGAGCATCGTATGGAGATATGAAAAAAAACTTGGGAAGAACAAAGTAACTGCGAAAATTTGGCAATCCATTATTTCTCCAAATCTTCGAGTAAGATCCTCAAACGTTTGGAGAGATCCTTTGACAACACTTTGAAAGAAGAAAGATATTTTTTACCTCTAGCGCTGATAAAATCTGACAACTTTCACTTTGTTGATCTTCTTGTTTCCAATCATCCACCGAAAAGCAAGTTATGTTGAAAGTGATGCTCTAAAAAATCCCACCTATTTCATGCCGTGCTTCAGTTTTACACATGTAAACTCATTTAGTCGACACATACTCGACGTTGGTGACCATTCCAAAAAAAAAAATTGTTTATGATTGCTTAGGAAAAACTCACTCAGTCAAAAAGAAGAATGAGGATTGTGCTTTTGATATGTTGGCACGTTCAATGATGCTCGATTAGCAAATCATAGCTGGATTTTAGTCTCACATTCAAAATTTAGATGTAAACTTGAAGTTGTAAGATATTACAAAAATATCATTCATTTACATCAAAAATACAATCTACATGATGTCAATGTGCTTTATATATAATTCGCGACAGCAACTAGTTTAGAAACTCAACTTCAAAGAGCACCAGAAACAAAAACTTCAGCGGCTTTAATGGTCTTGTCATGTTAAGACCTGCGAAATATTAGAAAAAGTTAAAAAAAAACTTAAACCACATTAAATCCGACTGAATCTAATCTATGTACTCTAAAGAGACTCGACCATAATTGTGACTTGACGTTTATGAATTTATTTTTAAGGATAATGTCTTTCCACATGCCTATAAACGATTAAAATGTACAAGATTTACTGTCCTTAACGTACATACATTATCAACTAAATTGAGTTATGATTGCTATGTTATAGAAGGTAGGAAAAACTTGTAAAAAAAATGTAAACAAAAAAAAAAAAAGCAAAACAAAACAGTAACAGCAGAGAATTCTGCAACCAATAAAATGTATTCAATAATTGAACTTTTTGGAAAAACCAAAAAAAAATTGGGTCGAGAAATCTAATCGAAAGGTATGATGTTACAGCAGAGATTTTTTGTCATCTTATCTAAGATGGAAACCAAATCATGAAAAAAGGCTTTAACAAGTATAGTGGTGTGTCTAATTTAAATGAGAGAAGTTTCCAAAGTAATATACACATATAGAAAAATATAGATACACATTTATACATAATAATTTCACATCACATGGGAGACTTATGAAGTAAGAGACAAATGAATACATGGGGAAGTATACCTGACAAAATCAGGCTCATTCAAAGTAAAGCTAAAAGTTTGGTGCTATAAGAAACATATACCCACTTCTTTTTTTCTTTCTCTAAACCTCTCCACAAAAACCGCTAAATCACTTCTTATTAAGCATATGAGTTCTAACAAGTAAAAGAGAAGCCAATCTGTGTTCTCCTTTTTTTTTTCTCAACTAATTCTCACCCACCTAAGTGACCTAAGTGACCTAAGTGTAAGCTAATCCAATTACAAATCAAAACAAAAGATATTATTATAGAGAAACAGTACTCACACGTGTAGGATGAATGGTAGTACAAAGACCCACAAGAGAAAATCCAAGGAGAGTCCCTAAAAGAAAACAAAGCTTGGAGGCATTAACGATGTGCACATTTCTAATAAATCCTAATATATCTCAACTCGTGAGACCCACAATGAGCATTATTATTTGTACTATGAGGATCAAATTTCATAAAGGCCAAAAACTGATTTACTTAAATGCTCAAAAGAGGGGTCAAAGTCTTACTACACCTTCACCGTTTTTAATGTTATATGGTTCCATTTCTCTCCCACACTTGTTTTGCTTAGCTGTTACTTACCAATATGGATTCCAGTCACTGTAAAAAAAGGTGAAGCCATCATAGAAACAATTTAGTTCTTTACTTTTTTGACCACAGTTGATACTAATCTCTGTTTTGTCATATTCCTCAAGAATAGAAGTAAATGCACCAAATATAAATAAATAAAATCCAGTTGCGTTACCTTCAATGCAAAAGAAAAACAACTATTTTATGGGAGAGAGAGGAGAGAGGAACAAAAGGCTGCAACACTTTTTATGACCAAGACAGGACTGGGAGGGAAGAAGAGTATTAAAGGAATGAGGAAGAGGAACAGCTCCTAACCTAATTAAGAAAATTGGTTTCATATTCCTTCTTGTTTGTTGAGTGGGTCTTATCTCATTTCCACCTCAAAAGCTGCTCTTTTATAGTTGTGAGATTGATTATAGCTCAGTGAAACAGAGAGAGACAGAGAGAAGTAAAAACTAGTAAATGAAATGTTGTAGCTACCCTCCTATCATATGGCTAGCATCAATAGAAAGAAAACAAAAAGACAAGTGATAACCAATAAGCATGGCTTACACATCACTTATGCTCAATTCCCTATATATATCTATAAAAGATATTGTTAAAAGAGAATTTATAGGGCTTTAAATTTTATTATAGAAGAGTACTATTTTTATTTGAAGAAGGAGCTAACCTTTCTCTCCTTGATATATATCTGAAATGGCTTGTCTTGTAGTACTTCAATTGAGCGAAAACAATGGTGCTAAGATTGCCATGTGGTGATACTCACTCCTGGTATTCAATTATATGAGTGTGATTCCATAGGCTCCGGCTTTTCCTGATACTGAAACACAAGAAAGGAAAATATATAAATCAGACAAAAGAGGACAAGTATTTATTGATGGTGAAGAACAGAGCCAAAGACAGCAAGAGAGACACAGGCTATATTAGAGGGCAAGAGGTTGGAACAAGCTGAGGTACGTAACGTTAAGAGAGGAAAAAAAGAAGAAGCTAAGTTCACTTTTTGTGTTAGCCATGGAGTCTCCAAGAATCCATGGAGGTGCTGAGGAGAAGAGTAGTTGTGAATCAGGATGGACCATGTACATAGAAGACACTTTCCATGGAAACCACCACTCTGAAGTTGTTTATGAAGATGATGATGATGGTGATGATGGTTTCTGTGTAAAAGAGGTCGATGATGAGGATGATGATGGTGATGGTGATGAAGACGATGATGATAATAGTAACAATGAGAGCGATGACTCAATGACTTCGGATGCATCCTCATGGCCTAGCACTCATCAGCCTCCAAGGAGCACCAAGAATCACGCAGCTGCAAAGAATAGTAATGCCAAACAAGTCAATCATCAGACAGAGAACAGAGTTCGTGACAGATTCAGCGATGAAGGAGAGGAATCTGAGCTCAAGGCTAGAACAAGAACCACTGCAGCTAGTCGTGTCAAAAGTAGAGGCAAGGTGAGCAAAACCAAATAAGACTCATACTGGTTTTAGTTTCTATATCTATTCAATGTTTCTCTTCTGTTCAAGGGAAAAAAAATTTATGCAGTTCATACAGAATTCAGACCATGTAGTTGTTTCTACCTTCATTTGAGATGTATGTGTAATTGCATTGCTTTCTTTAAAACAGGATTATGTTTTTGTTTAATGCAAACTCCGTTCATGTAACTTATCGGTGTGGTTATCCGTTGGAGCTATGCTAATAATATCTACCTTTTACACATATACTCCGTTCTAACACAAACGGAAACATGTATTAAAATCTGCATCTTCAACAAAAGAGCAATCAATAATTGGTAGCCACTGAAAAGCAAACGTGTTTACGAAATACTCATCATTCGAACAAACTTCAGATCCAAACGATTGAATTTGGGATAAAACAAAGAGGCTGATGACAAAACAGGAGTTTCTAAGATTACCTGATTGTTCCATAGGTGTGGCCCCAAAGTAGCTAACACACCATAGCTTTGCCTATTAACAAAGACTCCTGCTGCTTTCAATACCTTCACATGATTCTTTTTTTAAAAGAACAAATTTCAATCATTCAAGATATGTCATTATCAACTCTCACAAAACTTTCATAAATTACTATTTCACAACAGGAATAGAGTTAGAGAGAATCTTAACCTGTTTGTAATATTCTTCTCCACCTTTCAACACAGTAAGAACCATGTAGCTTCTGCCTGTTCACAACAGTAAATAGAAATGTATCTATCAAAGAAAACTCTACACACAAACGAAGGGTTTTGGAAAGTCAAAGCCGGTAATTTGTATCAATAATACGGTTGTGTTCGAAAATGACTGAAAAGTTTTAGCTTATTGACTGAACAGAAAACAACAAATAGTTTTAGCTGGCAGCTTGCTAGGAGAGGACCGCACTCACGTAGATGTGATTCTCAAGTCACTTTCCACATTGTAATATCAAATCCACCATGCACGTGCAGAAGCAATAAACAGGTAGATGATAATGAAATAAGGGTCGTCCAATCTAATTCTATGACCCACAAAATGTGAGAGAATGTGACTCAGTAAATGCACAACACATTGGACCTGGTCTACCAATTTCAAATTCCAGGAAGACCAAAGAAACAAACGAGTAAAGGCGTAGAAACAAACGAGTAAAGGCAAAGAACCAAGCAGTTCTGTCAAACTATTAGCTTGCACATGTTCAATTGATAACCGAAAGTGATATCTAAGGGAAAGATTAACAAGCAACACGAACCTTAAACTTTTTATCAAAAATTTTGTGACTTCGAGAAACTTTGTACAATCAATCAACGAAACTAGAATTCCATAATCATAAGAGAAGAGTTATGAAGCCCAATCAGTATATTAAAGTAAGACTGACATAATTACATTAGATTCAGGTACAAGGTTCAAGACAGAGAACTCTAAATTCCGCTTCCTAAAACTAAATGAAGAACCTAGAGCTAAAATCCTAAAAACTGCAAAAAAATTCACGAGTCTTTCGAATCACCAAACCATCCTGAAAATGGCAGAGATTAACCCCTTGTGTTTCTCCTCATTATTCTGGGCACTAGAAGACCAATGGAGTTGTTCAAACTCTGGAGTTGAAGCTCTTGTTCAAGTTTGAAATCCAGAGCTCAAGCTAGCTGAACCTGAAACCGCAAAAACAGATTGATAACAACACAGTATGCCAAACTAACAATATCCTTAATCAACACACCCTAACTTCCAAAACAAATTCTCATTCCATAGCATTATACCATATTGAACACCGAAAACAATACGAAAGAACTCAAATTGATATACATTTCCTCCTCACTAACACTTTTACTAAGCTTAGCAGTTGGAGGAGCCCTTAAGTTCAAGAACGTGAAGGTAGCTGCAATGGCACCACAATCTAACTAGCTAAAACAAGCTTATTGTAGAAAAAGCACTAAACTAGTAGTAGTAATATATGCTTGTTCAACAGCAGCAACTGTAGTCGAAATAATAAACAAGAGAAAGCTCTAGTGTCTGTCTACCAATGCGCAAACTCCAGAAAATGTCGTTGTACAACCACCGCAAGCGGGGGAAGTGCAATGACTTACTCGATCAACGACTCGCAACCGATGGACCGCAGAGAGAGAGGCTGAATCTGAATTTGGGTATTCATCTCCGTCGGGTTCCCGCCGCGGGACACGGCGAAGATCGATGTAGGGATTGATCCCGGGAAATCGGTGACTGGCCCAAGTAGTGTTATGGGCTTAATGTGGGCTTTCATAAATGATGGGTTATGTCTAGTAATAGGCCCTTCTTTCAGGTATCCACGGGTTTTCGGGTTTTACCGACCCGGATGGGATTGTTTGCTTAGGGAATTAGCGTTTGCTAATAAACCAAATAAATATTTTAATCAGATATATAATCACAATACTATATATATAAAACTCCAATTGTATACAAAAAAAACTCTTTAAAATATATATTTACATTATCATCTACTTCATCAACTACGTAGATAGAAAATATAGATAAATTAAAGTTAACAAGTTTTAAATAGAAAATAACTTATAACATTTTTATTTTTATAAAATTTTCTAATTGTATACAATAAATTTATGGTGTTTTTTGAGTCTTGTAAAGTCAAAAACCATTAATGGTGTCATGAAAATAAAATTACTTGAGAACCAACAATATCCTTAATTTCCTCCGTAAAACGCTACCACGACACCTTTATTTCCAAAACAAATGCTCATTACATTGTCCATTTTTTCCTGCTCCTATTACTGACTAATGACAAAAGCATGACACCAGATTCACAACTATATAAATTTGTGATCTCTCTAAGCCTTCAACTATTACCACCAAAATAAGCAAAAATGACAGAACTCAAAAGGATATGTATTTCATTCTCACTAACACTTTTACTCTTAGCCGTTGAAGGAGCCCTTAACATAAACCAGAAATGGTCTGGTGGAAGTCATTTTGGTTACGAGGGTGGGTTCTGTTTTCCCGGTCTCTGCATTGGAGGATCTGGTGGTAGCAGAGTCCATTATGGCAGGGACCGTTACGGTGGCCGAAATCAATATAGAGGTGGTAGTGGTTTCAGAGAGACCATGTACTGCAAACCGTTGTCTTGTTATGGTGGCTCATGTGATGCACTCCATTTACATTTAGACAAAGGGTTGTATGAATCTCTCGTACGCAACACAAAGACAGCGAAACAACCGTCGACTGTTGATTACAACATCCCAGAGACCTTGAAACACAATGTCATCATCAACAGAAACTATGAGTTCAAGATGGTGAAAGAAGCTGCAATGGCACCACAGTCTAACTAGCTAGCTAAAGAAGTTAGTCTTTATTGTATAGTTTGTATCAATAAACAGCTTATGAATCTCATCGGACTGAGATGTAATCACAAGATTATAGTTATAATGTAGAATAGGCAACTAAACTAGTAATATATATGTTTGTTCAATAGCAACTGTAGTGAGTTTTTTCGTACATATTACTCGAAAATATAAATAAAGAGAAGCTTGAGTCTCCTCTGTTATCGACATTCACACTCATTTCAGTCTTTTATGAAAACATAATTGACAATTAGCAAAAAGAAATAGTGTATTTGACAAAAAAAAAATAGTGTATATACCATGCTTATATAGGCTTGTTAACTACTCCCTCTGGTATACAAAGAGTGTCATTCTACTATTTTTCACACAAATTAAGAAAACTAAACAAATGTCATTTATACCCTTTATTAATACACTAGATATACCTTCTCTATAATTAATAAGGTGAAATAGTAGAGATAAAAAGAGAATTAGTTTTAAAAACTGCATTGAAAACATAAAACGACACTTTTTGTGAAACAAAATTAAAACCTTAAAATGACACTCTTTGTAAAACGGATGGTATAATAATTAATTAATGTTACACATCAGTACATAACGTGTAACTTTATTTGTATTAATTCTAGATTACAATTATTTCACAATACACATTATACAAGTTGAACTAGAAAAGCCTTTGTGAGAGTTTCTCATCTTCTCTCGATGTGCTGAAAAACAAAGTTAACGTTCCCTGAAACAATACATATTGATTCAAAATTTCATTACTTCAATAAATATCGAATTATTTTATAGACAAGTAACGAAGTATTGACCAGGTCAGGTTTTAACGTGACCGGATCCATGTAGAAAGGGTTAAAGCCTTAAAGGGATACTATTAAAAGAAAAATGTCTCTTACGAATTTATCTCCGGCGGCGAGAAGTTAAAGCGGTGGAGATGGGAGTAGCGGCTTTGACATGGTGGAAGAAAGCGACGGAGCAGAGGACAGAGGCAATGAGGGCAAAGAATCCAAATCCGATGATTAGAGAGAAACCGGCGACGATAAGATCCATCGCCGTTTGAATGCTCACTATCCCCATCATCTTCTGATTCTTGAGTTGTTTAGTTTTAGAAATGGTTTGGATTATGAAAAACTTAAGAAGGTCAAACAGAATGGCATTGCAATGGCCTTGGGCATGGTGAAATAGAATTACAGAATGCATTGCCACGTTACGTGATAACTTAAATTTACGACACCTTGCTTGAACTATTCTATTAAAATAGAGAAAAGAAAAGAAAAAAATACAATATTTATGTAGTTATAAACCTATACCGGTTTTAGATACCTGTATATCTCCTGAATTTGGACTAAACCTAATTGAACCAATATAAAATTTGTTCTGTTTGTGACCATTTTTCAAAATCCAAAATTTATAATACATGTCGGTATAGCCGAATCCAAATATATATAGTTGGTATTTCATCACTTATATATTTTGATCTAAACTTTTACCAATTGTCCATAATTTTTTATCCAAATTCGAACTCAAACTTGGACTAAACCTAATTGAACCGAAATAAAATTTGTTTTATTTGAAAATTATTTTCAAAATCCAAAATATTTGAACTCCAAAAAACCAAAACCAAAACCAAACTAAACCAAAAAACTGAATGCCTATGGGCCATGCCTAATTATTATGGTCAATTTATTTTTCTCGTAATATCATGATGATAAGAATATAATATTTTTAGCTTTGAATAAAATTGAATCGGTTTATGGAAGTATGATAAATTATTTGACTATTTTTTTTGAGTTCATAGTGATAAGGATAAATTTTTTGACTTTGAATAAAATTGAATCGGTTTATGGGAATATGATAAATTGTTTGACTATTATTATAGTTGGTTAGATTATATATATAACCCTTAAATAAAGCCTCTCCATCACCATCTCCTCGCCTTCGAAAACTCAAAAATCCTCTCGTTGTCTTTGTTCTTTTCTAAGTGGAAGAGAACATAAATTTATTTTGTTATTCCCTCAAAATCAATTTTTCATTGAAATAAGCTTCTTCGTCTTGTAATGGCTTATCATTAATATCGTCTAAGCACAAGCTGCTTAGCAAGTTTTTCTATAGGAAGATAATTTCTTTAAATTCAGAACACACATTCGAGTATTTCGTCCATCAACAAGGATGGAGACAACTTCATCTGGAATATTCACAAGGTTTGATCTATCCCGTGTTAAAATTGAGAATCTAACATTTTAAAATATATTTTTTTACGTTAAAAATATTATTTTACGATTGTTTTTGGTTTGCAATAGAGAATACATATGTGAGACATTTCATTGAATGATATATATTTGCTAGTAAGCAACCCCCACAAAACTAAAGCGAAGCTGTAAACATCTAGCTGTATGCTTATCCTGTTTTTTCTTTAATTATGAGCGGCACATGATACTGTGTTTGTATGAATACAAAACATAAAATCTTTAATTTGATAATTTGTAAGTAGAAGATTTATCTCGAAAGAATCACATCATGATTAATTCATCTATAGGTCCTAACCTCGCACGTCATGTCATTGACATGTGAGGCTAGTACTTACAGCTGAATGGATCCTGATGTGATTCATTTTAGCTAATTTTTTACTCAAAAGAGATCAAACGAAAGAGTTTATTCGGAATTGGAGAGAAAATACAATAAAATAACAAAATTAAGGTTTACAGTTTCACTTTACATTGCTAGAATTCGGGGAGTTTCTTACTAACTAATTAAATACCATTTAGGGAAGGGCCTCACATCCTTATCTTGCAAACAATGTAAAGTGTAAAGTCACAAATCAACATTTCTAACTTAAATGGGAAAAGATCTTTAAATGTTGGATCTCCTTTTCTAAAAATATGATGAGAAATCAAGCCTTATGCAAACTCCGTTGATGTTACTTAAGTCATTTACTAGCAAGATTCAAGCTTTACCATGAAAGCAGAAAGGAAAGATCAAGATTTAACAAGCCAAACAAATATAGTTGAGCCCGTTTACTTGAAAACAGACAAAACATAGAATTCAAGATCAAACAGGATCTAAAAAAAATAGAGATTAATAGGGCGGAGCCAATCAAGAGGGAGGGGGGTCAGTTGACCCCCATAACATTTTAAAGTTTTGAAATTATAAGGTAAATTATCTAATGATTTTAGATATTTTGGTACAAAATTTCCTAGTTGACCCATATGTCATGCTATAATTTTATGTCTTTGACCCCATTCATATTTAATTTTTCATTCAACATTAATTTTCTTTCTATGTTTGTTTTGTTTTTTCCTAAAAAATGATTACAATTCTCTAATAGTTTTTTTACATATTGATTCTTTTTCTTTGTATCACCGGATATCTTGTTTTTTTTTCGTTCTTTTTCTCAAAATTGTTTTGACATATATTTCTATAAAATATCATAAATCAAGATAAAATATATTATTTAATATTAATATGTAATTAAATAAAAATAATAATATATATGACTCCTATAAACAAAAATCTTGGCTCCGCGATTATGTTCTTGGTTAATGAGAACTCTGTTCATGTAGCTCTTTAGGAATCTAAGGAGCACTTTCTTTTGAAAATATTTGGTTTATAGACACGTAAACATTTCAGACCGGGATCAAGATCATTTCAAAAGAGACAATGATTGATGCATGCATAAATATGGACCTGTTTATTTATTAGAACATGAAATTTTTTATTTTTATTTTTGTAACCAAAAAGTTTTGGACCAAAATTCAAAACAGAGCAATAAGTCCCCTGGACACCCCAATGACAAGATTCGAATCTGATATCTAAAGAACACTTTCTTTAGATTATATTATCGGTAAAATATATTTGATTATATCTTTTATAGATTCATTTACGAAATATTTTGTATACGTTACGTTGGTCCTCTTCTTTAAATAAACAACCAACAAGCTTACGAGACGATTAGACGGTCCAGATCTGATCGGCCTATACGTTAGGAAACCAATTAAGCCCGATCTCACCAATCGTCTCCCTCGACTTGGAATTTTCTTCTCGAAGTTTCATGTTCTCTTCTATAACCTTCTCGTAACCCTCCCTGGCTCGGCTTAGCTCATCGACTAGACATTTGTTCTTGTTGATGAGCTGAACAAGCATGGACCACAGTTCGTCCATGTGGCGCTGTTTCCGCATACGTGATCTCCTAGCTGACTCGCGGTTCGATACCTTCCTTCTCCGCTTCCGCTCATCATCTTCTGCATTCCGGCTAGAGTCCTCGGACGTGGCAGGAAAGTTTAAAAGTGGAACTCGATCAACAAAGGTTTGGAATAAAGACTTTGGATTAGGGTTTTCACATGGAAGGTTATAGACAAAACCAGCCATATACAGAGAAAAACAGTTATGTGTTTTTTGTAACCTAATGTATTAACAAGTATGATGGTATAGATCAATGAAATGCACTCTAATTTGGTTTTTATAGATGAATAAATTGAGGGTAGTGTGACCTTACACTAATAACTAATCCAAGTGGCTGAAGTACACGTAAAATTTTAATTTAATAGAAGGAGAAGAAAAAGAGAAGTTCTAATCGTGAGATGGATGAGTCATGAAGCAATTGAAAGTTGTAAGTAAGTCGATGGCATGAAGGGGACCATTGCGAGAGAAAATCAAAGATTATATTATAAATTATTCAAAGAAAGCGTAAGAGGCAGCAACTCGTAGACGCACCATGTTTCTTTCCGAGCAACCATATCTAAGTTTTTTAAGAGCATACTTTATTTTTATAAAGGGATAACACTTAATCGATAATCCAATGGTTTATGAAATTTGTGGGTAATGATGTAGCATAAACTGACTTTAGTCCTTGTACATAATTTATAGTGTTAAATAGTTGACAATGAAGAGGTTTTACCAAAACTACTACAGTTCTTGAAGCATAATTGCGAGAGTAGCTAAAATATGCTTTTATAAATTTTGCATTAGGTAACATTTTTTTACCAAGTCATATAAAAGTCTAGTAAACTGATAGAGAAAAAATAACACTTATAGCTAGGATGAAATATATTGGTAATTTATTTTTAGACTAATATTATCTTAGCCAATTAGAGTAAATGTCTACTTGGGGTTGGGGTATCGGATTGGTTAAATTTGCAGCTCGCGTGAGCTCTCTAGCTTTATTAGGTCGTAACTATTTAGTAGCAGTTATAATATTATTTTACCCAAAGTAAAGATTAGATTAATGATGTTTTCAGCTAGTAACGAAGTTTCCTAGATCCACTTAAAGCCAATCATCTTAGTGGCGTGATGGCAGCAAATTGCAAATGAGTCTTTTTTTTTTGTCATCCGAAATTAATTAAAGTTTAAAAGAGTCATTTCTGAAGAATGTTGTTTACATACGTGATATGAAGCGGTTCTGTACGAACTTTTCGTGCCAGAAGAACAATTGCAAACGAGTCTATTCATATTATAATGACATTGTTAGTCGGCTAACAATTTTGCTATAGAATATGAATTAATTCAATAACATAAAAATATAACTCTGTTATTCATAATCTATGTAAGAAGAGAAATTACGTTTCTATAAATATTAATTAATCCATTAATCCATTAGCTGCTCGAAGGGGTAACTAATGAAAGTCAATTAAAGTTTCAAGTGACGTATCACATTCTCACAATGAAACAATTATTTTGCTGATGTTATGGACCATTAAGGTTTGTGTTGATTATTGGAAAGCAAATATTATAATTTTAAACTCTAGTGGTAGAGATTTCTTGTTTGTCTTTTACTAGTTTCCAACTACTCTTGTTTTGTCCATTTTCGCTATTCCACAATCTAAAACTTTCGGGTTCATATCAACGTCCAAGAGGATATTACTAGCTATGAGGTTTCGATGTATGGTTTTGAATCATGAATCTTGATGAAGATATAAAACCTCGAGCAATCCCTCCTACAATATTAAATCGTTTATTCCAATCCATCTAGCTTAAGTTAAACCAATGCTCTCAAAAGTGAATTTCTTTGGCTAAGCATTGGTTTAACTTACCAAGCATTAAGTAATGAAGGCATTACTTTTTTTTGGGCACAAACTCATAGAAAAGTATTTTCTCTTCTTCCTCAAAACAAAATCCAAGTAGTTTTATCAGGATTTAATTTCTATTTTGAAGCTTTGTCACAACAACTTGTTGGGTGGTGGCTTGAGAGATAAACCAAAAAGAGTAAACAGTTAGTTATTATTGGACTTTGTTATAGATCAAGTCCATGTGTATGTAATTAGGGTTTTGTTTCCGAAAACGAAGAGAAAAAAACTAAGCTAAGAAGCTCATAATTTGAGAAATGTAAAGTTACGAATAGAGTAACAAAATGAAAAAAGTAAAATTTTATAGGTAGTTACTTGAAATAGACATGAGAAGTAACAACAAATTCAAGTAACTTTCTTCCTCAACACTTTCTAAATAGAATGGTGCCACAAAATAAATAGGTAATTTTATAGTTATGAATGGTGCCACAAAATTTTTTAATGAAACTTTAGGTGTTTGAGCAATTAATGAAACTTTGTCTTTTTCTTTTTTTTCTCTCGTGTGTTTTATCTTATGGATAAGTCTTTGAGCGGTAACAAAACAAATATCATGTTTGCGATTCCAAAAAGATGTATTTCTTGGACGATCTAAATAGACACCAAAATATACAAAAAAAAGAGAGGTAATTTAAATTACCTCTAATGCTTGTCTCTGGTGTCATCACCTATGTCTCTCAACACCTCTACACCCCTCGTCCTTCCACTAAACCTCCTCCATCCACTACCACCCCCTGCCCGCTGGCTATGTCTCTCAACACCTCTACCTCTCCACCCCTCATCCTCCATGTCTCTCAACACCTCTACCTCTCCACCCCTCGTCCTCCACATTCACAACTATCGACAACTCGGCCACGTAACTCCCCTCATCTCTAAACTCTCTAGTTACTCCTCCCCCTCCTCCACCTCTTCCACATCATCTCTCCACGTCACAAGTTACCTTCTCCATCAAATATCTGCTCAATCGGGTACCATCGAACCCCCCTGGTGGCTGACGTTCCTAGTTAGGAAACAAACCACTTTAGCCAGGGATCGATTGGTAACATAACTTCTGATATAATTAAATTTAAACGATTAAAGCAATAACCGTTTCACAAACCAGAAACAAATTCATAATCTATGCGTTGTGGGTTTTGGTTTACACCCGGTTTGTAACGGTCTCTTTGTTCAAACATTAATCATAATCGTAATTTTAATAAATCAAAAACCATAAAATCATTAATCTTTATGCGCCTTATCCAAAAAAAAAAAACTCCTAAAACCCTCTCACCAGCCATTGATTCACAATCTCAAATTCATCACAGCGAAGAAGATGCGATCTTCGTTTCTAGTTTCGAATCCTCCGTTTCTACCTTCTCTAATCCCTCGTCACAGTTCTAGAAACTCCTTCAGACGTAGCAGAGAACGCTTCTCCTTCGCTGAGTCTCTTCGTGTTTCTCTTCATGGAATCGGAAGAAACATTGAGGTTGGGTTATTTCCTTGACTCCCATTTGAACAACATTGAGGAGGAATGTTTTGTGTTTCTTAAAGATGGTTTTGATTTTCTGGGTTTTTTGTTGTATAGGTCGCTCATGGAGTTCAATTTGATGGTCCGATTATGGATAGAGATGCTTTGGAGGTGAATTTAGGTGATGATTTGATGGTTCAAGTGTGTGTGACTCGTACATTGCCTCCAGCTTTGACTCTTGAGCTTGGCCTTGAGAGCCTCAAGGAAGCTGTTAACGAATTGAAGACTAATCCTCCTCAGTCATCTAGTGGCGTCTTGCGATTTCAAGTACGAGTTTTTTCATATCTTGTTACTTCATACATATATGTTAATGCTGATGCTATTAGCTTAATATGTGTTTTTGAATTTGTAGGTGGCTGTGCCTCCAAGTGCAAAAGCTTTGTTTTTGTTTTGCTCTCAGCCGACATCTTCTGATGTGTTTCCTGTGTTTTTCCTCTCCAAGGAAACTTTGGAGCCTTCTTATAAATCACTCTATGTAAAGGAACCTCATGGGGTTTTTGGAATTGGGAATGCACTCTCTTTCGTTCATCCGTCTTCAATCGACTCCAAGGGACATAGCATGATGAAAACGTAAGCTTTTGCTTTTTAGCTTCAATGGGTTGCTGCAGGATACAACACTATGAATGTGCTTTAGTCTCATGTTCACATGTTCTAAAGCGCTGCATTTTACTTGAAGCAGTTAAGCTAACTAACTTCTGCAGATTCCTCTCAGATGAATCAGCTATGGTGACGGCCTATGGTTTTCCAGATATTGAATTCAACAAATACTCTACTGTAAATAGCAAGGGTGGCTCTTCTTACTTTTTCGTTCCTCAGGTGAAGTGGCATTGACTTTATCGTCTAGCTGTTGAATTACATCTTTAACTTGTTTTTGGTATATCTGGTTGATCTGTAACAAGCGTTCTTACATTGTACATGGTTTAAATATCCAAATTTCAACAGATTGAGTTAGATGAGCACGAGGAGGTCTCTATTTTAGCAGTTACATTGGCATGGAATGAATCTCTCTCTTACAGATTTGAGCAAACAATTAGTTCATATGAGAAATCAATTTTTCAGGTATGCTGATGTTCCAACATTTCTTTTTAGTATCTGCAATAAATTCAACTAAAACTAAGAATCTAAAAACATTCCAAGCATTTTGTTATACATGTCCAAGGCACCACGTTCTATCCTTGAGGATACTAAACAGTATATGTAAAACTGTGCCTAGGTTGATTATTAATTTATTGGAATCGGGAACTAAAAGCTTCTTATTCTTCACCTTTGTGAAAAAATTGTTCTTATATCCATTGAGTTCAAAAGAACAAGAGATGACGACATTAGGTTGTAACTCCCTGCTCTCTAAAAGTTGGAATGACGTAAGAACGTATGTGCTATGGTACTCTTTATATACACATGAACTGAGACAGCTCATCACCTGAAAGTAAAAGTTACTTGCGACTTATCTGTGCTTGTGGTTTGGAAGCAACACTAACAGTTTTAAAACATTACTTCAATACAAAAAAAACAATTTCTTTACGTTCAATAGAACTTTATCATCTGGTTTCTTTAGTTTGGAACTGATCAGTTGAAACCTTTTTAGTGCAGATTTGTTTGACTTCTGTCAAAATCTGATGGAAAGTTAATTTTTTTTAATAATTGCAATTGGTTCTTATATAAGATTTCCTGAATGCCTGTTTCTTCTTTGTTCTGTTTTTTTCTTTAATCTCACTTTTGGTTCATTTTCTGGCAGGTTTCTTCTCATTTCTGCCCAAATTTAGAGGATCACTGGTTCAAACATCTAAAAAGCTCTCTAGCTAAGTTTAGTGTAGAAGAGATACATCCAATTGAAATGGTACATACTTTACTTAGGTTCTTTTTCCCCTATTTCTTAAGTAGCTGAACAAGATGCAAGGACAGATCTGATTATTTGTCTTTTTTTTTTTTTGGTCAAAGATTATTTGTCTATTCATCAAACTGTTTCCTGCACAAATTTTACCTTTCTCATCTCCAGAGAGTCACTTAAACATTATCTGATATTAAAAATCTAGCAACCCGTGTTCCATGTGGATCTTATTTTGCTGACTCTCTGATACGTTCTATAAACCTAAAACTCTCATGCAAAATGGAAGAAGTTTCTTAAAAAATTGTTTTACGCGCTTGGCCCACATGGATTCTTCTTACAACTTTTTTGTCTGGACTAAGCATGTAAACTTAGTTTCCTTTTCATGCCACTCATTATTATGTTTATGTTTGCAGGAGCATATGGGCTTTTTCACTTTTTCTGGGAGAGATCAGGCTGACGTCAAGGAACTGGTATCTTCTTTACCCTGGTAATTTTCATCCCTGTATTTCAGAATTTATTTATCGTCCTTGAAGGTCGTCCGTTGGAATTTCTTCTCTTCAGACCATTTGGATTCTATATGGTTTGATTTCTAGCTTTTGTTGCAGAAAAGTATACAATCATCATGTCAGTTCCATTGCAAGCTTTCACCTGACGTTGTTTTCTCAAACAATATGGTACGTAAAGATATAAATATGGTTATATTTTATAAAAAAAACTTAGATGGGTAGGCCTACATTTTACTAAAGACTGTTCATCATACACTCATAGTAATTGCGGCATGTCTATTGTGAGAGATTCTTTACTTTGACTTATTTGGGAAGTGGAAGAATCGACATGTTGTTCAAATTATAAAGCATTTTGATTATTGCACAACGAATGTTACAAAGATGCTCAGTGGTTTGGAAGGGATGTCTTTGTCTAGTGGCTGTAACTTTTGAACCTTGCTTTTCTAGTTATCATCAAAATTTTAGGAACAGAATCTTGGGATGGTCTGAATTCAAGTTTCTTTTCCTTTGGTTTTCTTGTTTTTTTTTTTTTGATGCTATCAGCTGAATCGAGAGACTGAAGTGAGCAACTTCTTGAAAGATGAGGCTAACATCAATGCTGTATGGGCATCAGCTATAATTGAAGAATGCACTCGTCTTGGTTTGACGGTGAGCTGACCTTTCAAATCATCTGATAAAATCTCAAATTTGGATGTCTTTTGTCATAACACACTGCCACAGTACTTTTGTGTAGCTCCTGGATCAAGGTCTTCCCATCTTGCAATTGCTGCTGCCAACCATCCCCTTACAACGTGTCTTGCATGCTTTGATGAACGATCTCTTGCGTTTCACGCTATTGGTTATGCTAAAGGATCCCTCAAACCAGCAGTCATTATAACATCATCAGGAACTGCCGTTTCAAATCTTCTTCCAGCGGTCAGAGTTGTGCTTATTTATGCTTCACCAAATTATCTTGTTAGCTTGTTGCATGCCACATACTTCGCCAAACACTTGTCCCCTTACAGGGTTTGTCTTATGATTTTTGACAAAAAAGGTTGTTGAAGCCAGTGAGGATTTCTTACCACTGCTACTACTTACCGCAGATCGTCCTCCTGAACTTCAGGGAGTTGGCGCAAATCAATCAATAAATCAAGTAAGGTCGAGATAAGACCTTTCTTTGAAACTATACACACTTATTGTATCCCAGTTGGATCTGTTGGCGTTTTTCGTTTCTTTATCCTACAATTTATTTTGTCTTTCATGTGTAACAGATAAACCACTTCGGTTCGTTTGTCAGATTCTTCTTCAATCTTCCTCCTCCGACTGATCTTATTCCAGTCCGAATGGTCCTTACCACTGTAGACTCTGCTCTACATTGGGCAACAGGTTCTGCTTGTGGACCAGTACATCTCAATTGTCCTTTTAGAGACCCACTTGACGGTAGTCCAACAAATTGGTCATCCAACTGCTTAAAAGGATTAGACATGTGGATGTCGAATGCTGAACCATTCACAAAATATTTTCAAGTACAAAGCCATAAAAGCAATGGTGTAACAACTGGCCAAATTACTGAGGTCTTACAAGTAATCAAAGAGGCTAAGAAGGGTCTTCTTCTTATTGGTGCAATCCATACAGAGGATGAAATTTGGGCTTCGCTTCTGTTGGCGAAAGATCTGATGTGGCCTGTAGTTGCAGATGTCTTGTCGGGTGTAAGGCTGCGCAAGCTTTTTAAACCTTTTCTTGAGAAGTTGACGCCTGTTTTTGTTGATCATCTTGATCATGCCTTGCTTTCAGACTCTGTCAGGAATTTGATAGAGTTTGATGTTGTTATCCAGGTAAATATATCATCCTTTTATTTTTGCTTCATGCATCTAAGACTAAGTATTGAAGATGATAGATAGACTGATAGAGTTACACAGGTACTGTTGGATATCTTGTAGTACTTCTCAATTCAAAAATTTATTTGGGTTTGGAATGCCTTGAAGAAGTTTCAATAATGATAAGGAATTGAAACTATGTAAAGCATGACTAGATCTTTCATCTGCATCACATGTTTAGGGTTCTTTTTAACATATGCTGAATTCAACACGAGAATTCATTGAGTGGATATTAATTTTGTTGATGTGCATCTGACAGAGTTTGTAAAATGAAATCATGAATAGGTTGGAAGTCGGATAACAAGTAAAAGAGTTTCTCAGGTGCTAGAGAAATGCTTTCCATTTGCATACATTTTAGTTGATAAGCATCCATGCCGACATGACCCATCACACCTGGTCACTCACAGGGTCCAAAGCAACATTGTTCAGTTTGCTGATTGTGTGCTGAACTCTCAATTTCCAAGGAGGAGAAGCAAGTTGCATGGTCATCTACAAGCATTGGATGGTGCTGTATGTCCTCCAGACAAACCTTTTCCTTAAAATGCCTTATAAGATCAAACATGACCGTTTTCAGAAACATATGTATCCCTGTAGATTGCAAAAAAGATCAATTTAACTCTTACTGCTTTTAATAGTTCATTCTTTTATGCAGATTGCACGGGAAATGTCATTTCAAATATCTGCTGAAAGCTCCCTGACCGAACCTTACATTGCACACATGCTTTCTAAAGCACTAACATCTGAATCTGCTCTTTTCATCGGGAATAGTATGCCAATAAGGGATGTGGATATGTATGGATGTAGTTCAGAAAATTCTTCTCATGTGGTAGATATGATGTTGAGTGCAGAACTACCATGTCAATGGATACAAGTAACTGGAAATAGAGGAGCTAGTGGCATTGATGGGTTGCTCAGCTCGGCCACTGGCTTTGCTGTAGGATGCAAGAAGAGAGTAAGATTTGAATTGATTTTTTTCCCTTTTATGCGTGAAGTGGAAGAAGTGTCAGAACCATTTACTCATGTGTTTTTGTTTACCATGTCAAAAATTAAATTTGTTAATTGGTAAATCACCATATATCAGGTGGTCTGTGTGGTGGGGGACATCTCTTTCCTTCATGATACAAATGGATTGGCGATTTTGAAGCAGAGGTAGCCCTTTTCCTCTGTTTTTATTGTTGTAGTTTCACTGTTGGTGGATTTTATACACCAAACAGATATGCCATGGTTTATAAGTCAACATAACGATTAATTTCTGAAGTTTAATCTGACTTGTTAGGATTGCAAGGAAACCAATGACAATTCTTGTGATAAACAACCGTGGAGGTGGAATCTTCCGACTTCTTCCTATTGCAAAGAGAACAGAGCCTAGCGTGTTAAATCAATATTTCTATACATCACATGACATTTCCATTGAAAACTTGTGTTTGGCACATGGGTAAAAAACATATTAACACTTTTTACTTTGTTTTCCTTTCCCACTTTGCTATTATTTTAATGTTCTCTGGTTCTACAACATGTAGGTTTTGGAGAAAAGAAAAATGGATAAGATTTTTCTGAACTTTTAAGTTTTACATGTTAATTTTGTTTTATATACCCATGACCATAGCACAGATATATATAGAACATACAAGAAAAAGAAATCCAGTATTGGTAGCGTAGATGGTCATTTAATTTGTTCACTGTATCTATTTCTTAGTCTATAGTTGAGTCGGTTCTCCATGATTTACGATGTCCTTGATTATGTAGGGTCTTCATGGTTTATAAGAAGAAATAACTCAGCCAAATTACTATATATGCAGTGTGAGGTATGTACACGTTGGGACGAAAAGTGAACTTGATGATGCTCTATTTGTACCCAGCGTGGAAGAGATGGATTCCATTGTGGAGGTTGAAAGCTCTATAAACGCTAACGCAATCGTTCATAGGTTGTCTTGGGCTTTTGTTTTATTTTTGGGTTTTACATGTCCTCACTTCTCGTGCTCTTTGTTGACATTTAATACTTGTTCACAGCACTTTGGAGAGGTTTGCACGCCAAGCTGCAGAAAATTCCCTGGGCATTATCTCTACCAGTTCTCTTCTTCATCCGATGATCGGAAATGTACTTCTTTGCCAAGTCTCTGGAATACAATATTCGAAGTACAGGTAAGAATTCCTCAGAGACTAAATCTGAATATTACCGTTTTCTTTTTCTTTTTGTCTAATAAAAACTCTATTTGCAGAGTCAAACTGTGTGACAGACCTACCATATGTTCTGATGAATTCTCTCAATTCCATCGAGAAGGATTTATACTCTCCCTCACTTTGGAGGATGGAAGCATTGGCTATGGAGAGGTTGACTATTTTATTCTTTTTAACTTTTCATCAGTATATAGTACATTCTTTTACATTTGTGTTACTTCTCCCAGGTCCCACTGCCAGATGATTAGCTTGTATTAAACTTACACTGAGAATCATGTTCTCGTATTGTGTTTCATGAGCAGGTTGCACCTCTGGACAGTAATGTAGAGAACTTAATGGATGTTGAGGGGCAGCTTCAGTTAGTTCTTCACCTCATGAATGGAGCTAAATTTAGTTACATGCTTCCTTTGTTAAATGGCTCTATTTCTTCCTGGATTTGGAGTGAACTTGGAATTACTGTAAGCTTCCCTAGCCTTAGTTCTGTCAGAAGAAAATTAGTTTAATCCATACAGCTGCTCTCTATCAGGAGAAATTGCAAAGTAAAAGACTGTTCCGCAAGATAGACTGCTAGTTCTTCATTTTTTTCAATCTTGCTAGGTGCAAAAATTCTGGATCTTCGTAGTCTTCTTGTTAAGAAATAGAAAACTATCTACAGACGAATAATTGCCTGGGAATCATAATTGAAGGCTTATCAATTTCCTTCTTTTTTCTTAGGCATCATCGATTTTCCCTAGTGTCAGATGTGGTCTGGAAATGGCTCTTCTAAATGCTATGGCAGTAAGACATGATTCTAGTTTGTTGGGGATACTTCATTATCAGAAAGACGAAAATGGTTCTGCTCAGCCACATTCTGCTCAAATATGTGCCCTTCTTGATTCTGAAGGTACCGCATTGGAGGTCGCATACGTTGCTAGAAAACTTGTTGAAGAAGGGTTCAGTGCTATTAAACTTAAAGTAAGCCAACGTTTTTTAATCATACAAACAAGATTACACTCAATTATCAAGTAAGATAGCTGGATTATTATTTTATTTTATGATTGAGTGTTGGCTTTCTTAACGTTCAACGCTATTAAACTTATGACTCAGTGTTAGCATTTTCATGCATAAATTGAGGTGGTTGGCTTTCTCACTTTCCATTTTCAAGCTATCGATTGCTGACTGAGGGACAAACCTGCCTAAAATGACAGGTTGGTCGTCGAGTGAACTCTGTTCAAGATGCTTTAGTTATGCAAGAAGTAAGGAGAGCCGTTGGCGATCAAATTGAACTCCGTGCAGACGCAAATTGTCGTTGGACTTTTGAAGAGGCTACAGAGTTTGGTTTGTTGGTGAAAAGCTGTAATTTAAAATATATTGAGGTCTGGTACAGTATGAATTATCATCGCAATCTGATTGTGTTCTGAAGTATTACTCCAAAATAACTGATATCTGTTGCCTATATAACTTCAGTGATGAACTTTTTGTATATCTCAGGAACCTGTCCAGAATAAAGATGACCTTATAAGGTTTCATGAAGAAACTGGATTACCAGTGGCACTTGATGAGACTCTTGATGATTTTGAGGAATGTCCTCTACGTATGCTTACCAAATATACCCATCCTGGAATAGTTGCTGTTGTAAGCCCCTGGTCATTTTTTACATCATTTACATGAGCCTGACACTGTCAAAACATATGTTCTTTCTTGTGTGCTAATTTCTTTGATGATCATTTAATCTTGCCTCCCCTTTTTGATTGATTTGGAGGTGGTTCTTAAGTTTTTGTTGGTACAATCATAATATATCGGCACTATCATTTTAAATTATCGGCTCTATCTTATTTCATTTTTGCTTTCAAATTATATAGGCTTGACTTTGTTTGATCATACTTGGAATTGTAGGTTATTAAACCAAGTGTTGTGGGAGGGTTTGAGAATGCAGCCCTGATTGCTCGGTGGGCACAGAAGCATGGAAAAATGGCTGTTATTAGTGCTGCATACGAAAGTGGCCTAGGTTTATCAGCATATATTTTATTTGCATCATATTTGGAGATGGTAAACGTCAAAGCATCCACAGAGCAGAAGCAAGGAACATCCCCTTCTGTAGCCCATGGTCTTGGAACTTATCGGTGGCTTAGTGAAGACGTAATGATGAATACATTAGGGATATTTCGTAGCCCTTATAGTGGATTTGTTGAAGGATTTGTTGCTGATGCTAGTATAAATCTAAAGGATGTTAAGATAAACAACAATGTTATTGTTAGAACCAGTAAAGAAATTCCTGTCCAGAGGTATGAACTGAGGGTGGATGTAGATGGGTTCTCTCATTTCATTAGAGTCCACGACGTTGGGCAGAATGCAGAAGTAAGCTTGGCCTTGTTTGTGATTTTGTATCTCCGAAGCTAAAAAGATATAAAGCTGTTCTTCGTCAATTTCTCTCTTGTTTTTCACTCTGCTGTAATACATTTTTCAGGGAAGTGTAGCTTTGTTTCTTCATGGATTTCTTGGAACTGGTGAAGAATGGATCCCCATCATGAAGGGTATCTCGGGATCTGCGAGATGCATTTCAGTCGATATTCCTGGTCACGGAAGGTCAAGGGTACAAAGTCATGCTAGTGAGACCCAGACGGCCCCAACTTTCTCAATGGAGATGATAGCGAAGGCATTGTATAAGTTGATTGAGCAAATTACTCCTGGGAAAGTAACTATAGTTGGATATTCCATGGGAGCAAGAATAGCACTGTACATGGCTTTGAGGTTTAGCAACAAGGTGGGTTCCCTTAGTCTGGAAATTTAACATTGTTTAATGATGCGTATAATGGTATTTGGATGCTGTTCTATAGATCGAAGGAGCTGTCGTGGTATCAGGGAGCCCGGGACTCAAGGATCCAGTTGCAAGGAAAGTTCGAAGTGCTACAGATGATTCCAAAGCACGAATGATGGTTGACAATGGACTAGAAATCTTTCTAGAGAACTGGTACAATGGAGGCTTGTGGAAGAGGTGACTTTCTTAGTACATACAACTTTGTTAATATCTTTTTTTTGTTCTCCGGACTTAAACTGATCACTCACATGAGCGATTTTTACAATGACTAGCTTGAGAAATCATCCCCATTTTAGTAAAATAGCTGCAAGCCGCTTGCTACATGACGATGTTCCTAGTGTTGCAAAGCTCCTGTCTGATCTAAGCAGTGGGAGACAACCGTAAGTTCATGTTGCTTGCAACTATTTATATTTTTTATGAATTTGATTCAAATGCGATAATGTCTGATCTATGATGATGTTGCCCCCTTTGAAAAATAGGTCATTGTGGGAAGAGTTGGAGGATTGTGATACAAATATCTCGCTCGTATTCGGAGAGAAAGATGTCAAATTCAAGCAAATCGCTACTAGAATGTACCGCGAGATGAGTAAAAGCAAGAAGAGCGTAAACAATATCATCGAGATGGTTGAAATCCCAGAGGCTGGTCACGCTGTCCATCTCGAGAGCCCTCTTCGCATGATTCTCGCCCTTAGAAAATTCTTAACAAGAGTGCACAAAAGTTCACAGAGACAGCTTTCTCAGAAGCTCTTGTTAGCACTAAAAGAAATGTAAAACAGATTTGAAACATGAAGACATGGTTATGATCATATGATTGGACCAGTTTCAGGCCTTTAGTGCTCAACTATTTCAAATTCCAATTGTATTAGCTTCAGATATATGTTTTCAAGAATAATAATAAATTGATTCAAACACTATTATATAGATACTAATTGATAGTCTCTCTCTGTCTCACTATTTTAACGCTCAACAGGTACATGTACAACCATAGTCACACGAACAGACACAGGTTCCAAGCTCGCATTCCCTAGGACAGTACTTGTTGCAGGTCGATTGTCCATTTTATGTGCTATCGGCGGCAAGCAATTACAGTTCTTCTTTCCTTTGGGACATTTGCCGCCGATGCAATTCACTTCTTCTTTCACCATCTCTCTGGCATCACCTAAAGACGAGCCTTGTTCACAAATACACACCACATACGTCAAAACAAGACCAAAGCAAAAACAATTATATTAAAAAGAGAAGTTATCATAGAAGAAGCATACAAAATGCTATGATTGTGAGGGAGAACAAGAAGACAAGCTTGAGAGATGTTTTCTCCATTGTAAATAATCTCGAAATCTTTTCTTGTTTATTTTGATAGTACAAGTTAAGAAGAGAGAAGTCAGATTGTCTTCTTTTATATACCAAGTTTGATTACTCATTGTTTTAATCCAACTTGTGAGATTTCTCCATTTTAGGAAATCATTTTATAATTTGTTGATTTTGTTGTTGTAGAGGGAAATAAACCATATACATAGTTTGTGTTATAAATACAAGAGATAATGAGTATTTACAAATAGTGAATGCTATTGCCAAGAGAATCCAAAGACATTTTCAATATTGAATCAAAATTTCCTTTAACAAAAGAATGAAAGAAACAGCACAAAAAGTAGGGCCAAAACTTGTATGTGTCTCAAGTTGCTTGATGAACCTAACAAAACAAACAAAACAATGTCTCTACATGCTAATATAGATAAATTGTTTTCCACAATGCCTTGCCGCGAGAAAGACATTGATGTATCCTCTACCATGTCAAATTCATGCCGTCTTCGCGTGATTCTTGCTAGCTCTTAGAAAATTTCTAACAAGAGTGTGCAAATGTTCTGCAGAGAGATAGAGAGCTTTTTCAGAAACTCTTGTTAGCACTAAAAGATATGTAAAACATATTTGGAACCTGTTTCAGGCATTCAGAACTTAATTGTATCAAATTCCAATTGTATAGAGTGATGCAGAGATATTTTTTACAAGGAGAATAATAGACTGCATTAAACAATTTTATATATGTATTTGAATATCATTTGTTCCTCTCTCTGTCTTATAAGTTATGATGGTTTCTAATCTCTTTAACAATACTCACACAAACAGGTTCCAAAATTACAGTTCACAATCTTGCAGCTCTTAGGACAGTACTTGATGCATTCGTTATCTACGAGGCAAGATGCATTGGTCTCATAAATGTCCATTGTTGGTGCTATAGGAAGCAAGCAGTTACAGTTCTTCTTTCCATCAGGACAATGGCCGCCGATGCAATTCACTTCTTCTTTCGCCATCTCCCTCGCGGCACTCAAAGACAAACCTTCACAAATACACACACAACAAAACTTCAAACAAAACCGCAGCAAAAAAAATTGTATGACAAAGAAGAAGTTATCATACAAGGAAGCATTACAAAATGATATGACTGTGAGGGAGAACAAGAAGACGAGCTTGAGAGACATTTTCTCCATTGCAAATTTTAACCTCAAAATCCTTTCTTGTTTCTTTTTTTATTGTACAAGTGATGAAGAGAGAATTCAGATTTTCCTCTTATATAGAAGGAAGTTAAATGGCAACAAATCTTTTGTGTGAAGGTTTTACCAAGTTTAGTCTGATTTTTTTTTTATTACACTTTGTTTTAGTCCAACTTGTGAGATCACTCCATTTTAGGAAATCACTTAATAATTGAAAGGGAATGTTTTGTTTTTGTAGAGGGAGGAGATAAACCAACACTTGAGATATACATTGCTTGTAATAAATACAAGATAAATGAGTATTTACAACACAATGTACAAATGGCGAATGCTATTGCCAAGACATTTTCACTGAAGATATATTTCCTTAATAAGTCACACCAAAGAATGAACATAACAGCACAAAAACTAAGGCCAAAACTGGTATGTGTTTCAAGTTGCTTGCCCTTCTGATCTCCGTGCACGTGCTACTCTTTTCAGACACAGACTGGTTCTCTGGTTCTTTCCTTGTTCTCTCATCCTTCTGTTCAAAGAGAGCAAAGACCACATAAGACTAGTAAAAAGAGAGGTTCTGGTTTTCACATTCAACTACGATCTATATTTTGTCCCATCTATCATTCTTCAGAAGCATCAAAGCTATACACTAATACACAATAAATTACAAGGAATATCGCCTTTTCTTGTGGAAAAATAAACTGAATACCTGCCTGCAGACTTTCAGCAAGTGCCTCTATTCCGTGACCATCTGCGTGAAACGGCAGCTCTTTGTCCCCAGCATAAGATCCATTTTTTTGGTATGTATTTGAGCATTGATTCACTCTCAGTATTTTGTTTTCCTTAGCCAAAGAATATAGCTGGAGACAAATAACATTAATGTGTCAACAATGCTTTGCTTTTGTGTCCCTAAAGAAAACACTTATGCACTTAGCCAAAAGTACCTGCTCTTGTATACGCTCCCTTTCACTGGATAATTGCAACAGCATATCCATCAAAACCTTGTTCCTTGTAGTTATTTCTTGTGCATACCTCTCTTTCTCATCGTTAGCTACATCCAACAATGCTTCTATGGATTTGGCTTTTTGCCTTAAAAAGGTCACGTCTTTGTTGAGTTCAGAGTTTGTGGTAGAAAGCACGATGCATTGCTCCTCCACTGTCTCCATTCTACTCTCGGCTTTTGAGGCTTTAGACTTGAGATCTTCGATTAAGGTCTCCATGTCCCATATTGCTGAATACAACATGTTCTGCTGTTCTTGACTTGCTTCTGATGATACCTTGGAGTTTTGTACTTGAACTTCTAATTCCCTGACTTGCTTCTCGAGAGAGTTCACCTTCTTTGTCTTTTTATCATCAGCATCTTTGAGAAAATTTAGTTCCTCAGTAAGTTCAACATTTGCAGCATTTAGCTCTTTAATCTTAGCTTCTCCAGTCTCAGCTCTGCTTTCAGCCTCGTAAAGGTTTTCTTTGACCGACTCATTTGCATTTTCCATTTCAGCTAGATGTACCAGGATTTCTTGTTTAGAGGCGTTGACACTTTTCAGCTCAAGCTCGGTATTTTTCAGTTTTTGTTCAGCTGACTTCACATATTCCCTCAAAGTGAGTACTTCTGAAACTATCTCACTATTTGCTGCAATTGTTCCCTCAAGCTTTTGCACCAGAAGATCTTTCGTTTCGAGCTGTACAGTGCAATCTTCAAGCTTAGACTTAAGTTCGGATTCCCGTTGGGCTGACCCATTCAGACTAAACTGGAGAATCTGTAGACGACCAACAAGTTCTTTTGAAATACCCGTAAGCACCTCTGAAGAATTATCTGCCTCTAGAAACCGACCCCATATAAACTCTGATGCTTCTTCCATCCGAGAAGATACCTCCTCTGTGTAGTGTAGCTTGAGTTTCAATTGTTCTTCATTTTGCTGGAATTCCATTAACTTCTTCTCAAGCTCTAGCTCTCTTGACAATGACTTCTCTAGCATCCTCAAAGCATTTTTATGCCTTAAGTCCGATGGTTTCAGCGCATATTTCTGCCTTAAATCTTGACCGCTTCCTGAAAACTCCACTGACTCCTCGTTTTCACCTGCCAACATTTTTGTCAATAACAACGAGAAGCTAAGAGAACCAAAGCACAAAAAACTTTTTATGACCATATATCAAAAGTGATTACTTGTTCCATTTCTTATGTAATGAAGTGTTCTTCGGAGCTGAGCTAATTGCAAAGTGATCTCTGAGACTTGTCCTCTAGACTGCTTCAAGGATTCTGCAGATTCACCCAACTTGCCTTCGACAACGATATAATTTCCATGTTTGCAAGATGATATCTTATAAGAAGTGTCAACGATTTGAGCTTCCAACACATCCAAAACCTCGTCCACCTCCTTTAACTCAGACTCCAATATACCGCATAACAGATCAAACGCCAAAGCTTTTTCAAAGGATGCTGGAGAAGAATCAGGTGTCCCCATCCCTTCAAGATCATTATCCCATGCCAAAAGATGCATAAGAAGAACATGCAGGTTCAGCAGCTTCTCACTAGTATAAGCTGAGTCTATCTCTAATTTTGTCAACATCCTCAACATCTCTTGCTCCTCCTCACTCCTACTTGACACAGCTTCACCATGTTCCTCCCTAATGATTTCCTCCATTCTTGGCCTGCAAATCAAAATTTCAAAGCTTAGCTAAAAACAAGAAAAAATGGAAAAAATCAAAATGATTACATTGTAAGTTTGTGACTATGAATTTGTCTAGGAAAATGGATACTTAGGTAAAGGCACTATCTTTCGAATGGAGTTATCGCAATATCGCCTACTTAAAAAAAGGAGACAATGCTCATCTCCCAATCTACTAGTTCTCAATTAACACATTCTCTTGCCTAGAGAATATAAACACTTTTCTTCTCTCTCTCACTACAATGGCCTCGAGTTCCAATCCTAGCACTAGTCATAGCTAATTCTTCTTATATGAAACCAAGGAAATCATTCATCAACTAAAACGTCCTTCCCAGAAACACATTATAGTAAGTGCCAACCAAATCAAAATCCATACTTTGTCACAAAACCTATGCAAAGAGAAGTCAATTTGAGAAGAATCCACTTGTCAAGAAGCCAAGTCAGTTAGTGTTACATACTTGTAAAGACTCAGCATTTCAAAGAGATCCACCAGAAATTTCTTACTAATTTAGCAATTTTACTACAACAAGATTCAAACTTTACCATAAAAGCAGAACAAAAAGATCAAAATTCAACAAGAATAAACAGTTAGAAACAGAGAAAACCAGAGAGTTCAAGATTCAAACAGGATCTGGAAAGATCAAAACTTTACCGATGAAAATCTGTAATTCGAGTAGATGAATAAACAGAGAGAGCCTTTACTCCGTCAACGAACTTCAATTTTGCCTTTCAAGAGTGGTACCGTATTTTCTGGCGACAGAAAAATGATGCTAAAATGCGCGGAGGTTGTTTACAGGTCATCCAATGATAAAGAAAGAGCCGCGCATGTTAGTGTTTCCTGCGTATGTTAGCGGGAGTGCTATGTTGTGGTGGACGTTGAATTATTTGGTAAGGAAGAAGAACGACTGCTTAAGCATCTCTTATTGGTTACAGCTGAAAAGGCCTAAATATAACTGTAACCTTACGATAATATAGTTAGACAATTAATGTAATATTTCAACACTTAAAAAAAAAAATTGATTTACCCTATTTTTGTCTTTGATAACATGTATAATAACATGATACAATCACTTTTAAGATTATCAACACTGATATTTTGTATTTAAAAAATCAAAATTTGAAATATTCTTTTTTTTTTGTTAATATACAATTTAATTCTCGAAGCTAGTACAATTTATTATAGAATAGCATGTAAGTATAATGAAATTATATTGAATTTATGACATGTATCTACTCTAATTTAATTTTGTGACGGTGCCTAAACATGATGAATTAATGTATATCTGCAATTGAGATAACTTGTTCGCTGTCAACATATGGTTGAGACTTGAGACCAACGATGTGATTACTCTGTTTACTCTGGTTTAGTTGTGTATGGTGGTGAAATGGGAATGATCGTCTTTATAGGCAGTTATTATGGTGAAATGTTAAGAATATGACAGAAAGATCACTTGGATGAGACGAGGGTGATTATGATTGGGCTCTTAAGTGGCCGTAACTATGTATAGAATCACGAACGTATAGAAATCACCTTGATGTACGTGAACAACATTTGTTGAAATACATCATAAGATTGTTTGTTTTGTATATGCATGGACAAAAAGATCGTCTCACTTACCATTATTAGTTACGTCGTTCATGCATTATTGTTATATAGTGCATGTTAAGACTTAAGACATTAGACATTTGACTTATTGTCCCTCTCAAAAAATAGAAATAATCTGCTGTCAAAAAATATATATATATATAAATAATCTAATCTGTTCATAGGTTAGTTCGTCCGTCAACAACACTGATTCGAACCTTTACCTACATAATTATTAGGACGTGTCAAAGTTATGTTGCTAGAATAAATTTAGGTGATAACTCGATACCATTTTTAGAGCATAGTTAAAACAAACTTGGTTATATATATAACAAAAATCGTTCTACAGCTTAAATTGTTTTTTTTTTCTATTCTAGGCGTTCTACAATTTGATAATATCACTGATAATATACTATTTGATATAATGTTTGTCCGGTTGTTTGGATTTGTTTGATCTTCTTTAAATATAAATATATTACTAGTGTTACTTAACAAACTGATAAAAACTACAATTTTCTTGTCGTCAAACATAATTTATATATATATATATATATATATATATATATATTTCATATGCCTTTTTTTTTTTTGGCAAAGTATATTTCATATGCCTAAAAGTCCAAAATAATACTTATTCTCTTACTGCATGGGTAAAACAAATGACTAGGTACATAGTGGAGATAATCAATATTGACATTTTAATTAAGCACCCTAAGCTTAAACTATGATTCAAAACCTAAAAAAGGAAATGGTTGGGTTAATTGTTAAACAAAAAGTTAAACTATGGTTAATAATTAGAGAATTAAAAAATAGAAAAAGAGAAGATAAAGTGAAGGTGTGGGCTGGAGAATTCAATTATTATAAGGTTTAGTTTTTTAGGTCTTTGGAAATTGCAAGTCCCAAGGCCAACTAATAATGACCTCGATCTTTGCGCTAACCGGACCGTCCATCTACTCTTCCTTTTACACTTGTTCATGATTCATAGAAATATTGATGGTAGGAGAAAAAAATAAACAATTAGCGTTAGTAATCATTTACCTAGTTAATAAAATACACCTTGTTAACTTTTATAATTAAACTTAAGTAATTATGGCCATCGATTGGTAATTTATTTTATACTCCATTTCAATATTCTTAAACTAAGAAGTAGGTTTGGGCAAATTAAATAATTAATCGAATCGAAGGATCGAATCGTATCCATTGTATCCGAAATAGAAAGAACCGAACTAAACTTAACCGAAAATTTGAAAATATTTGAATGGATACTAAATTTTAAAATTGGTACCGAACCGAAATACTTTAAGTAACCAAAAATACCCGAAATACTATTATATGTCCAAAAATATTAGTTATTTATCTCCAAATAATCAAAAATACCTAAAAATACTCGAAAATAACCAAAAATATCCAAAATATCCGAAAATACCCAAAAATAACCTCCGAGTAACACACTAACACTTCGTGAGGATTGAGTTTGTTCGCTTTGTGATGAAGTACAAAAGGAGTCGAACCAGAATTGGCACCGGTTTAATGGAGTAATCGTTTTTTTTTAATAAGAAAAGAGTAATAGTTTAAGTATGATTACGACTAATCAAATTATTTTTAAGATATTTATAAAATGAAAAGTGGAGAATTCCACTGCGTTGTCCAATGTCAATAATAGAACTATAGAAGGATATATTTTTTGAAAAGCCTAAGAAATAATTGTAATCTTTTTTCTCGCTAGCAAAATAATTGTAGTTTAAGACCTCTATCGACCACGAAGATCTCGTAGATTATTTGACTAACCAAGATGTACGAATAATTTTTATTAGAATAAAGTTTCTCAACTCTCAAGTTGCCTAAACTGACAGAATGTAACAACTTGAATATCTAATTAAACTAAACTATTCCAAGATACAGTAAAAGATCTAATTATATGTTCAACAATGAAATATTATTTTAAAATTTTTAACATTATTGTAATTGCTATGAATATTTTAGTAGTAAGTCTTAGCAGTACTGTTTACATCTAGACTTGAGCTGAAAAAAATATTCTTGAGCGAAAGCAAGCGGTCAAAAGACACAAAAATAACTTTAAAAAAAAATAATAATAAATCTCCAACAAACCGTGCATGAAAATAAAAGTATTTGTTTAAGAATTTACCTATGATTCGGTACAAAATCCAAAACATTGAACATGAAACCAATAATTGTTATGATTATTCGCAAGCATTATTCTACCATATAGTATTTTATATAAACACTGGGCAATAGAAAGATTAACCCTCTTTTTATAGTATATGAAAAAAAAAACATTTGAATATGGAAACTTGAACTTATTCAACATTGAAACTAGCTGATAAAATCATAAAAGTATGCACATGTAAGACATGACTGACTAAAAAAATAAGTGTTGACCAAAAAAAAAAGTGTAAAGACTGACTAAAAGTAAGCTCATAAAAATAGTCTTTACACTTTTTTTTTTGGTAAGGAAAATAGTCTTTACACTAATATTTGTGTAAAATTATTTCGATATTTATAGTAAGACAATTAAAAATATTGTATAAAGTAAGCTTAAGCTAGATGGATTTTAAAGGAAATAATATTTTACCAGACAAACCTAATTCATTAATTATAAAAACAAGAAAAGGAAATCATGAAAGCCTGTTTTTCGAGGATTTTAATAACAAAAAATAAAATAAAATAATAGTAGAATAAAATAACCCCAAAATGAAAGTTGTCACTGTCAACTGATTGTAATAATTGGAATAACTACGTGTTTAAATTAAACCATACAGATTTAACTAATCAAATCAATTTTAACCAATCTTTGAAACTAAACCTTTTAGCTCAAAAAAAAAAATAAAAAAATAATCCGCTGCAAATTATAATGCTTGAATACTTTGGCTATGGCGGTGTTTATGTTTAATGATCAAAAAGCTCTGTTTTTTATGCAAGCGTGGGTATAAATCCAGAACCTTTTCCGATTTTATTTTTCTTCTCCTTTCTTCTTCTTCTTCACTTCCTTTTTTTTTTTCTTCTCCATTTCTAAAAAAAACCACTCGTTTGCTTATCTTTTTCTCTCTCTGTCTCTCTCTCTCTCTCTCTGCAGCTGAAGAACAGAGAAAAGGGTTTTTATTATCTGACCCAAAGGACCCAGTTTCAATTCAGCTTTTGTTGTTAGAAATTGAGGAAAAAGATTCAAAATTTGTTCATAAAGTGGTGGCACATATTCTGTAATATGGGTATCTTTCTTCTGACTCTTTTAGCTCGATTATTAGCTTAAATCTGGTTTAGGGTTTTTGGAGTTTGCACGGATAAATCATGATCCTTTTTGTCTTCCGTTGACTGATACTGTTCCTTTTCTGAATCTAGTGATTTGGGTTTCTCTTGTTCTTCATTGAATCATTGTTCTTCAAGGTGGATGTATCACTAAAAAACGAAGTTGAATGTGTTTGTGTGGTGGTTGGTTTGTAGTGGTTTTGATCTTGGAGGTTTTTTGATTAGTGGTGTTCATCAAGTTTTAGAATTGAAGATGGATTTAAGTGAGAAAGATGAGTTTTCAGCAGAGAAGAGGAATCCTGATAACTATGATTCGGTTAATAATCCGTCTGGAGATTGGCGAGTTTCGGGTTCTAACCCGATTGATTCATATCCTTCAGAGAATCTGATATCAGCTGGTCCTGCGTCTTGTTCTCCATCTCAGATGATGGATTCATTTGGGCAAACTCTTTGGTATGATCCCACTAGTGTTCAGGCTATGGGTTATGGCGGTTTTAGTGTCCAGAACAATGGTGGTAATGCTTCGTCTTCTTCGTTTAGGGGTAATATTGATAGATCTCTTGAAATGGGTTGGAACTTGCCTAATTTGTTGCCTCCTAAAGGCAATGGTCTTTTCCTGCCGAATGCGAGTACTTTCCTTCCTCCGAGTATGGCTCAGTTCCCGGCTGATTCAGGGTTCATAGAGCGTGCTGCGAGGTTTTCGCTTTTTAGTGGTGGGAATTTTAGTGATATGGTGAATCAACCACTTGGGAATCCTGAGTCGATTGGTTTGTTTCTTCAAGGTGGTGGAACAATGCAAGGGCAGTGTCAATGTGATGAACTTAATGTTGGTGAACCTCACAATGATGTATCTACAGCAGTGAAAGACCCAACTGTTAGATCTTGTGAACAAGCTAAACCGAATGTTCCTGGATCGGGCAATGTATCCGAGGATACTCAGTCTAGTGGTGGTAACGGTCGGAAAGGTAGAGAAACTTCTTCCAACACAAAGAAGAGGAAAAGAAATGGGCAGGTGAAGATTTGAAGTTACTCTTCTATTTTTGTTCTCTCAGCCTTTTTATGTTTCTTTTTAACATTCGTAATCTTTTCGGTTTGTAGAATTCTGAAGCAGCTCAGTCACACAGATCTCAGCAATCTGAGGAAGAACCAGACAATAATGGTGATAAAAAGCGGAATAGTGAGCAAAGTCCAAATTCACCTGGAAACAAGACAAACAGTGGGAAACGACAAGGCAAACAAAGTTCTGATCTTCCAAAAGATGGATATATTCATGTGCGGGCACGAAGAGGCCAGGCTACAAATAGCCATAGTCTTGCAGAAAGAGTAGAATTTCTACAACTATCTTGGAAGTTGAGTAGAAGCTATCTTTTATGGTATTTTCATCTAATTAACTTTGTGATTATAGGTTAGGAGAGAAAAAATTAGTGAAAGGATGAAGTTTCTTCAAGATCTTGTACCGGGTTGCAACAAGGTAAGGTCTTTGTTGATAATGATGGATATTAATATGTAAGAACAGAGACAACGCTAATGCAGAAAAATAAATTGTGTGTTTGCAGGTGACTGGGAAGGCAGTTATGCTTGACGAAATCATAAACTACGTACAATCACTACAACGCCAAGTTGAGGTATGACATTTCCTAATTCTCAACGAAGTGCTCTTTGTGTTTGCTTTTTGTAAATCAATTCTTTTTCTCATTTTCTTCTCTTTTGCTTAAACAGTTTTTATCGATGAAACTTGCAACTGTGAACCCACAAATGGACTTTAACCTTGAAGGTCTTCTTGCAAAAGATGTAAGCTATTTTTGCAAGTCTTTTAACTAATTCTCCTCATCCTAAGGTTCTAGTAAACTGAATTATATGCGCAGGCACTTCAACTACGAGCTGGTTCTTCATCTACTACAACACCATTCACCCCAAATATGGCAATGGCTTATCCTCCTCTACCACATGGATTCATGCAACAAACCCTTTCCAGCATCGGAAGGACCATTAGCTCTCCATTGTCTTCTATGAATGGTGGATTCAAGCGACAGGTATGTATTAGCGATTTAGTGGTCTGTAAAGTGAACAATCCGAGCTCATAATCTGATTTTGTTGGTGATTAACTTTGTAAAATAGGAAACAAATGGATGGGAGGGTGATTTGCAAAATGTGATCCACATTAACTATGGAGCTGGTGATGTCACACCTGACCCTCAAGCAGCAGCTACAGGTGAAATCTGAAACCTGTATTACCTTTTTTTCACCAAATGATATTAGTAATTTTTTTGGTAAACCTTCTCTGTAATTTTTTCTTATTACAGCATCTCTCCCAGCTGCAAATATGAAGGTTGAGCCATGATATTTCTTCTTGTTAGATAGAATATTAAATTATTGTAATCTTTTTTTTTTTTTCTTTTTAAAAGTTACTATATGTACTATATTATAATGATGTTACTATTAACGAATACGATACTACGACTACTACTACTAAGCCTTTGAGATTAGTGGAAGAAGAGTATAAATTGTGAACACCAACATTGCAAAATAGTTTTGTATAAGTCATAACATTTTTAGTTTGTTCTGCTATCTCAATATTTGTATTGTGGATTCGTTGTCACGACGGAAAATGCCTGATACGGCTATATGAAAATATAACTCGTTTTGAAAATTTGTCAAATAAATGTTATAATGTATAATAGGATATCCAATGGAGTATAGTGATGATACGATTTTTGACTGAGTATCATATTGTCGGAGTAATGAAATCATAAGAATATTTGAGAAAAAAAGTCTTAACAACGAAACTAGAAATGTTTTTTTTAAGAAGCCCTGTTTTTTACAAACCAAAGAGGATACACACTATTATATTTGAAGTAATATTATTCGTTCTCTATTTTAAAGTTTCATTTCTCTATCATGGAGTGAAACTATTTTTGTTTATAAATGATATTTTGACATTTAAAGTTTTCTTTTACTTGAACAATATTATAACACAATTTGTAGTCATTTAGTTAATTAAGTTGTAGATAATTTATTTTGTAAATTAAAAACTAGTTATATAGAAAAAATAAATCATCAAAATACAATAACAATAATATTTCTCTACTTAAAAATACATAACTTTTATTGAAATTTTGAGTTACAATAAAGTGAGTAGGTTAAATTCACAATTTAGATAACTAATTTTGTTTTAAAAATGAATAATTAAGTGAAGAAAAAATATATTTGGAATATTATTTTTAGAGTGGGAAATAGATGAATATGCGAGAGAAAACTCTAACTCTATTTAGAATCAAAAATAGAGTAATGGGTTGAAGATATCTTTAGCGAAACACTTTTTGAACTGCAAACGGTCTAATCACAAGTGAATATCATAAAAATAATTTCACATATATACCATCAAACAGATCAAATCTAGAACTTGAAAAACCTATTGCAAGATCTCTAATCCCCAAATCTACGAACCTATAAACGTCTAAAAGTATTGATCAAAGAAAACTTATTGAACTTACCGCTATTACTAATGGTTCACCTGCAAAATGATGTTCAGAGGCTTTTTTGTCTTCATCATTACCTTCGACCTTCTTACTCCATATTTGATAAAAATAAATAAAAAATTATAAATATAGTAAAAATCTTACCGCAATGATTGGGAGACTCCAGTTTTGTGGAAAATTAGCTATTGCTCCTTAATGGATGAGATTGTAGCAGTTATTATGATCCACGATCTCATCCATCAAGTTTATGAATTTTTCATGAAGGTTAAAATCAAAAAATTTGTGTGTATCATCTGTGCATAAATATATGATGCTTCTACGATTTTTTTTTTGTATTTTGAAGATTAAATTATTCAGATTTGGAAAATTCTTGAGCACAAGAGATAATGATTCCTCATCCAAATATACAACACCGACTCTAAAATTGTGTACTTTTTTTTATTTAGCAGACATGATTACTTTAAACTTTCACAAAACAATCATTAAATAAATTTCTACTTAAATATTTAAGAGATGAGTTATGAGATCATATTATATATGAGTTATGTCTTCATCAAGTTATGTATCTTAATCTCATATTTCTCATAACTCAAGTATGAACATTATGAATTCATGTTAATAAACTTTGTAGAATAATCAGAAATTGTTGATTTTCTTCTTATTTTGGGATATTATATATTTTGCCTCTGTTGTTGATATCATATTACTCATTTTGGCTTTAACAAGAAGATCTAAATAAATTGTACTAATTCAGTATAATACAAGAAGACGAGATTAGGTATGTTAGATAAGAAAATAATTCTGCATATTAAAAAATTACAGAATAAAATAATCTACTAAATAATCATTTACTTGCAAAATAGATTTTTATTTGTATTTAAATCAGAATGAAACTATGCTTTTTTTTTTTTAATTAGTAAAAAGATTTACAGAATTGTTGTAGACTAAGCCTAAAGAAAGTCAAACGGATCTCTCTGGTTTATTCAACTAAACCGGTTGGTTTAGTTCCATCAGATTTGACTATAAATGTTTTATATACCCAAAAAAACAAAGATGAGTATGGCGTCGAACTACTACTCTGCTCAGATAAAGCAATGCATTGGGTTGGGAGCGAGTCGCCATGTGAAGATGATCCATGGGAATATTATCAGAACTCTTCCTCATCCAGAGACGTTTTTGCATAACAACATCGTCCACGCGTATGCTTTAATCAGAAGCTCCATTTATGCACGCCGAGTGTTCGACGGAATTCCCCAACCAAACCTTTTCTCCTGGAACAATCTTCTTTTGGCTTATTCAAAATCTGGGCATCTCTCAGAGATGGAACGTACCTTTGAGAAGCTTCCTGATCGTGATGGTGTCACTTGGAACGTGCTTATTGAAGGCTATTCCTTGAGTGGATTGGTTGGTGCCGCTGTCAAGGCTTATAACACGATGATGAAAGATTTTTCTTCTAATTTGACTAGGGTTACGTTGATGACAATGTTGAAACTTTCTTCTAGCAATGGGCATGTTAGTTTGGGGAAGCAGATTCATGGGCAGGTTATCAAACTTGGGTTTGAGTCTTATCTTTTAGTTGGGAGTCCATTGTTGGATATGTATTCAAAAGTTGGTTGCATCTCTGATGCAAAGAAGGTTTTTTACGGGCTGGACGATAGAAATACGGTTATGTACAATACGCTGATGGGTGGACTTCTAGCATGTGGAATGATCGAAGATGCACTGCAGTTATTTCGAGGAATGGAGAAAGATTCAGTTTCTTGGTCAGCGATGATTAAAGGACTTGCTCAAAATGGAATGGAAAAGGAGGCTATTGAATGTTTCAGAGAGATGAAAATAGAAGGCTTGAAGATGGATCAATATCCTTTTGGAAGTGTACTACCTGCTTGTGGAGGATTAGGAGCAATAAACGATGGGAGACAGATTCATGCTTGTATAATCAGAACCAATCTTCAGGATCACATATATGTAGGCAGTGCTCTCATTGACATGTATTGCAAGTGTAAGTGTTTACATTATGCAAAGACTGTTTTTGATAGAATGAAGCAGAAGAATGTTGTGTCTTGGACAGCAATGGTTGTGGGTTATGGCCAGACCGGGCGTGCTGGAGAGGCTGTTAAAATTTTCCTTGATATGCAAAGAAGTGGAATTGACCCAGATCATTATACTCTAGGACAAGCGATCAGTGCGTGTGCCAACATAAGTAGCTTAGAAGAGGGCTCCCAGTTTCATGGAAAAGCTATAACTGCTGGCCTAATACATTACATCACTGTTTCGAATTCATTGGTGACTCTGTATGGAAAATGTGGTGATATTGATGATTCTACTAGGCTGTTCAACGAGATGAATGTCAGGGATGAAGTCTCTTGGACTGCAATGGTTTCTGCGTATGCCCAATTTGGAAGGGCTGTCGAGGCTATACAGTTGTTTGACAAAATGGTTCAACTAGGACTAAAACCTGATGGAGTGACTTTGACCGGTGTTATTTCTGCTTGCAGCAGGGCAGGGTTAGTGGAGAAAGGACAAAGATATTTTGAGTTAATGATAAATGAATATGGAATAGTGCCGAGTAATGGCCATTATTCTTGCATGATCGATCTGTTTAGTAGATCTGGAAGGATAGAGGAAGCCATGGGTTTCATAAATGGGATGCCGTTTCGTCCAGATGCAATTGGTTGGACTACTTTACTCAGCGCATGTAGAAATAAAGGTAACTTGGAAATAGGTAAATGGGCGGCTGAATCACTCATAGAATTAGATCCTCACCATCCTGCTGGCTATACCCTATTATCAAGCATATATGCTTCAAAGGGGAAATGGGATTGTGTGGCCCAGTTAAGGCGGGGAATGAAAGAGAAGAACGTGAGAAAAGAACCCGGACAGAGTTGGATCAAATGGAAAGGAAAATTGCACAGTTTCTCAGCTGATGACGAGTCGAGTCCATATTCAGATCAGATATATGCTAAGCTCGAGGAATTGTACCAAAAAATCATAGATAATGGTTATAAACCAGATACCAGTTTTGTCCACCATGATGTCGAGGAAGCTGTTAAAATAAAGATGCTTAACTGTCACAGTGAAAGGCTTGCAATTGCTTTTGGGTTGATATTTGTACCCTCAGGCCTACCTATTAGAGTAGGAAAAAATCTTCGAGTGTGTGTGGATTGCCACAATGCCACTAAACATATCTCAAGCGTCACTGGTAGAGAGATACTTGTCAGAGATGCTGTTAGGTTTCACCGTTTTAAAGATGGAACTTGCTCATGCGGAGATTTCTGGTAGGTTTTATCTTGGAATTTTCTGAACATAGAGCAAAGCATGATGAATCTCCATCACTAATCTGAAAAATCAAAACAGAGCCGGGTAGATTCAAGTAAGACTTATTTCTCTTTGCTTCCAATATTTTCTCATTTTCTGATGCTAGTCTTCTAATTTTATTTTTGTGCTGCCAATCTTTGTAATAGGATTCGGAGCCTGAATAGTTGCATTGGACTCCAATTGGGTGAATTGTTCATATAATTTGACTGCAACATGGACAAAGCTGGAGAACATGAATGGTAAGGGCTAACTGGATTTGTGATTTTATATATCATAAAGTTGAAGATTGGTGGTTTAGTTTCTGTTCTTTCGATACACTAACTGGAAATCGGTGTACTATAAAGGCGTGTGGATCCATAAACAAAGTATTCACGTTTTAATGATCAAAGTTGTCAGGAGAATGTGAACTACTATTTCTTTTGTGACCACAACGTAATAAAATCACATTTCAAACTGAATACTTTATACACAGTGAGCAGAGAGAGAGAGCAATAGTTCATAACAGTTAAAAATTTTGACATGTTAGTTTTTTATGTGATATAAGTAGAGAAACTTGGCATCTTGTCCAAACGCCTCAAAATATTTTCTGCCATCTGCCTTGTGTTACCATCTCCACGATGGAAGGCACTAACCAACATACCTGACAGCATCCTATCTTGTGATATTTCACTGGCATACTTATCTCCGCCTCTAATTATGAACTTGTCAATCATCCAAAATGCTTTCTGCAATAGAGACTCTTTCTTGTGTTCTTTGACTGCATTTAGAATTAGTTGTACTGCATTCATTTCACTCAGCATGCTTAAACTCTTCTCCACATCGACCTTGTCATCTAATAGCGTGCATATAGCAGCTAATGCTGACTCCACTACCTCTACTTTATCACTCTGCAAACATGCTAGTAGCTTCGTGATTGCATTTGCTTCAACCAAGCAAAATGTGTTTTTTGCAGAACATACCCCTCTGTGGATTGCACAGATTTCTATTTGCTTCTTTTTGGATGAACGGAGGGAAAAAGACCTAGGCATACTCAGGGATCCCATGAATTTCGTGCTCCTAGGTTGAGGTGGCCTCGATAAAGTCATAGTTGTAGATGATAGATTTTCTAGTCCAGTCGCTGATAACCTTTGAACTTCGTCGCTTGATGTTTTCATCAATAAATCAACAAACACTGATGTCAAATCATGGTTTCTGGCTAGGTACATCATTTGGGGCTCGTACAATGTAGTTGTGAATCTCACTAAGATGCCAACGAGACCTTCCAGAAAATCAGTAGCATACCTGCTTGTTCGTGTTCCACTTCTTTGAATCAGATGGATTGCATGCAGAATTTCAGACACTATGCTCTCGTTGACCAGTGCTAAATTAAGAGTCAGATTTTGATGAGGCAGTTTAGCAAGTAACTTAGCTGAAACAGCATGCTTTTCTGTTATTTGATTTGCTTCTACTGGGCACTGGATAAGATTCTCTGGCTGGCCTCTAGTTTTACATAGTCTCTCTGATAGCGTGTGACCGATGTAGGGGGTAAGTGCTATCAGAAGTTTTAATGCTCCAACCCCCAATTCTTCATGAGGATTGTTGATGAGTTCTATCATGGCGAAGCTTGCGTCGGTTTCTTTGATCACTGAGACAATTGTTGCCATCGCCCTGGGTGATTTGGACAAGGATAGGAGTATCCTGATCAAATTAATGTTAAGATCGTCTGGGCTTGAGTTCTTGAGCATTTGGATGATGTTGTATACAAAGTAATCCGAGCCTAATGTGTGGCCATGAGTATTCACCTCAAAGGTCTCATGTTCCAGCCCAGATTCCAGTATATTTGCAAGTATTGTAGCAGCTTCGTTCCTGGAGTTCATCAGATCACTAAAAACTCGCTTGGTGAACATCTCTTCGACCATGATCTTGATGATGCCAACTTCTACCAATATCTGGTTGTTGGGGTGATACAATGAAATATGAGCTAGAGCTTTGAAGGCGGCTCTTCTAGCGTCAGTATTTTCACTTTGCACCAGCCCAATGAGCGCAGGGCAAGCCTTCTCAGCTACGTAAGTTTTTTTCTCATGTCCAATATCAATTTCCACAAGGTACGCAGCCATTGCCACCTGAGTCTCTTCACTCCCTGCCATATATCATTCGGAAGCAAACTGATATTAATCAACATCAATTCATTGTTTATCATTTCACCCCAGGTAATGCTTACATAGTAACTAAGCTCCATATACTTTGGAGAGAAAAGCAGTAATGAATTACCTTCTGCTAGATGCCCCAGAAGAGGTTCCAATAGCCCACTCTCTGCCATTTGCTTGATATTCTCAGGACACTTCTCTAGATTTCTTAAGATTTTGTCTGATGTTTCAGATGCAAAGGCATCCAACTCTCTGTTATACTTCGCGGTAACTAACATCAATATCGCCCCTGTAGCAGTCCCAATCTTCTCACACGCATGTTGGGATTTCGAAAGCTCAAGCAGTAAGGCTTGTGCTGCATGTCTTACAGGCTGGTGACTGCTTCCCAAAAGTTTGATTATGCATGACATAGTTATTGTCTTCGTAATCATTTCCTGTAAGATACTTCGAAACATAAAAATCTATTGAAACAAGAAGTAGAAGTCCTTTGTCTAGGACAAAGAAATACAGCAGCGCATATCATGTAAGGTAGTGTGCTCTTGCATAATGGGTAAGTAAAAGAGATCCAACCTTTCCGTCATCAGTGTCTTCATCCGCCAGTGTCCTTAACAACCGTAGCAGCTCATACCTCACATCTTTACTTCTGTATGTCAGGTATCTATCAAGCAGCTGAATGATCCCAGCTTCACGGACTCGTACCTTGTTGTACTGTTTCCCTTCACAGGTCATTTGCAGATCTCTGAATGCGTCGATAACCATACTTTCTGAACCGCCTAAGGATAAAGCTGCATGAGCCACTTTGATTCTTGCTGCCTCGTTACGTACTTTCCATTCCTGAATGATGGTTTTCAAGACAACATTTTCACTTAATTCAGTGGTCAACTTTTGCCCGGTAACTGGACAGTTGATCTCATCGGAGTTTCCAAAACTGTCAAACCACTCTATTACTGCTTGTCTTTCGCAGGTTACTCCTGTTTCTGTGGTGACAGGATCATCCATTATCTCTTTGGTCAATGGGCAGATGAAAGCTTGGTATGGAGGCTCCATGAACTGTGTCACCTGTGGTAACATTGACAAGGATTCGCTAAGAATTCCATACTTTCTCTGGCTGCTAGCATTCGAGCTCTGGCTTGGGATATCTGGTATTTCGGTAATTTGTGATTGTGATTTACTGAGATCTCCATGCTCTCTCTGGCTGCTAACATATGTGCTCTGGCTTGGGATATCTGGTATTTCGGTTACTTGTGATTGTGATTCACTATGATTTCCATGCTTTCTCTGGCGGCTAACATATGTGCTCTGGCTTGGGATATCTGGTATTTCGGTCATTGATTGTGATTCACTATACATCATGTAACTTTCATAGGAAAATTCAGGATCAGTGGGATAGAGATCTTCCTCCATTTGCTCTGACACAATTTCCGGTGAATGCTTTGCAGAAATCTTCTGCTGCCCATTCTGTATCATCTCACTTTTACTACCATCTCCAATGTTAGCATTCTGCATCTCATTTGAAAGAGACTGAATAACCACTCCTATATATTCTTCCTCGTCGAATGTTGATTCGGGTATGGACTGCAAAGTTTCACCCATCTGCTTCACAACACCTTCAAAACCTGCCTCAATGCTTCTCAGATCAGTAGTTGATTCAGCTCCGTTACTTTCTTGAGATTTCTCAACCAGATTCTTGGCCACATCTACACTATCGGATAGTGATTCAAAAATATCAATTGAACATACGACGTTGCTCTCTGCTGTCTGTATCTCCATTAACACAACTGAAACTCGATAAAAGTAGCAAGCGCATTCGAGGACCTCTCTGTTTCTGCTTGCAAGGACTCCAAAGATGTGATCACCTCAGAAATGGACCCTAACAACGATCCAATCAGAGTATCACTTGTGCCTATATCTTCTTCTTGAGTCTGAGATCACAAAAATAGGCGGAAAGGTGAGAGATTCCGTTGGTTTCAGAATTGAGATGATTCGAAAGATATGATCAAGAATTTTTTTGAAGGTGCAAAAGGAAACAAGAGAAGATTGAAGAAAGTCTTACCGACATCCCATTTGTTCAAAGATGGTCTTGTCTCACTCTGCTTACCAAGTCTCCAACAGTTAACTTCATCTAGCAAAAGACTTGAAGGACACACTTGGTCCTCTGTTTCAGAGAAGTTGGAACCCACTAAAGGTAAATTTGTTGCTCTGATGATGATTGAGGAGACGACTTTTTAGGAGGAAGTGGGGTCACAGTAAAATTGAAGGAGTCAAATCAGAGACTCTGATTCAGAGTAGTTTGTTAAGCATATTCTTTACGAAAACATGTGTTTGGATTTTGTTGACTTTGTTTGCTTCTTCTTGCACTATCTCTCTTCTGCAGATGATGGTTGGTCTGAAACTTTTTGTTGTACTTTGACGTCTTCCTGATATTTCCGTGTACTTTGTTTAAATACAAAAGAATTTGGTGGGTACTGTCCAATGTCGTTGTCTTTCTTTCTTTATTGGGTTTTGTTTAATGATAAAATCTTGAATTGGTAAGATATGCCATTGGATCACATTGACTTGTATATATATCTCTCTTCATGTTCGTTGTAGTGGTGCAGAATAATATTTGATCAAGTCGTTGTTTCTTGCTTGGCTCTTGGGTATAAAATATATATATCAAAAGATGTGGAGTTTTTTATTCATTACCAATTGTTTTGAGTTAGTCTATCCTTTCTTTACACTTTTTACATTGCTTGAATTAAAATTACAAACTCTCTTTGAATTTGAAAGCATTGGAAGAGATAACTTTTCTCTGTTTTCCATCAATTGGAATTATGATGACTCTGACATACTTATTTGGAGAAAGAGTAGGCTTTAGCATCCTTCTTATCATAATGTAGCTAGCATTTGGAAAGATTTAAAGATCTGATGAGTCTTAATACTCCATCTAACATTCAGGGCAGAGTAAGTGATTGAGTCTTTGCCTGAGGGAGGTGTTTTGCGTAATAATCTCTGCTTATTCTGCTTTTTTCAAGTCAAGTTGCTCCATTTGTTGTTTCATTCATTCTCTCAATTGAAGTTAAGCGTTTGAGTCCACATTTAACATTATAAGAAAACCAATAATGGTATGAAAGCTTTCACAGTTCTAAATTAACAATAAAGAGCATACATTTTCCCTCTTTTCTTTTCTTAATTGTATCTAGTTTGGGTTTAGAATCTGAAATCTTTCATTTGACAATAATCATATGTCCATTGCTCACATCCATGTGAATTATATGATAGATATATAGAAGAAACACACTACTGAGAACACTTGAATAAGATCTATTTTAAGACAAAAATCATCAATTTGTAAAAGCTCTGTCATTTTCAAAACTCAAAACTTTACACTTAAAAAAAATAAAAGCTTTGCATGTCACAGGAGAGGACTCAGATTCGCCTTTTCTCAGACAAATTAGAGGATATACTCATCCGCCATGGCTGCTAATTCCTTATAGCCCTGCCATGAAAGAGAGTGTTACCACAATGTCTGGTCTATTGACTTCTTAAGAATCATCATAGTCGAGCTTAACCCAAAAAAACAACCTCCGGGAGCAGAGCCTCATACTTAAACTAATGAAGGTCAAGAACCCTAAAAAATCTCTCCTTTTTGGGAAATTTATAGTACCCAATTTCCAGTTTCACCCTCAGATGATTATTCAACACTCGGACCGATGAAAGGGTATTTCGGTCATTAAAGAAAAAATACAAAAAGTGCCAGTGACGGTTAACTAAACCGGATTCAGGTTTACTTAACCGGTTTTAGGAGTCCTCGTGAAATCATTCAGGTTTACATGGGAAGGTGGAAGTTGGGTGGGAATTATTTTGTAGCCTCGGCCTTAAAGGAGTGAAGCACAATGATCTTAGGATTTTGTAGGAGAGGTTTAAAGGAGGAAGCAGATGCCTTGTTCAATAAAATGAAAGAAAACCCAAATAGTGGTACCTAATTAGGGTACGTCTTAGAGATGGTGACACAGCTGTGTCTGGTGGAGATGCTTCAACAATAATTTTGGTCACTAAATATGTTGCATGATGGGAGATTGGACAAAAGCTTTCTTGAAACAGTTTCATTATCCTCTAGAGAAGAGGAGTGGTAGAGCATCCATCTTTCGTTCAAAGCAACTGTGAGGTGAATCAGCTTTTTAATTATATTGCTTTTTTCATGTGATTACTTCTTGACGCAGTTTACGTTTTCATGTTAAAGTTGTTTTGTGTCCGAGCTGCTTCATGGACAAGACTGGTGTTACTCTTTGTTCTTTCCTTGATAGGTTGCAAACACACTTGTTAATCAGTGATGAGAGTCTACATTATAAGAACTTTATTTCGCAAGCTAATCTATGTACAAGAGACCATTTTGATTGGAATTGAGATAAGTGCATGGTGGTAATCCAGCTTGGTTCAGGCTTAAGTATCCGTATATAGCAATCGGTGCTTTAGCACCCTCCGCTCATACTCTTCAGTTTGATAAGATTATTCGTCTTGAAGCTTCTATGAGACCGTTTCGCAGGATTTCAAGGTCTGTATATTTCTAACACAGTTGGTACAAAAAAGTATATTCAATGAAAGCTGTTAAGAGCTTCTCATGCCTCTTGCTAAGAGCCGGACGTGATTGTTAACTGTTTGAAGTCATCAAGAGAAGCTGGAGGTTTTTTTCCACCATGAAAGCTAGCTGGTTACAAGAACTCAACAAAAAGTTCAGAACTTGGAAGTAAAAATCTGCAGCTTTCCCTCATTGTTGACAAAGCTGCGCTCTCTATCTTTTGATGATCTATTGTCTAATCCTTAACAATCACAGGGATCTTCACTCTGTCACTTCAGCCTCAAGGTGGCTAGAGTCAGCCTTTATCGATACAGCAATGGTTAATTGTCCAACTCCATCAAATTCCATGGCTCCACTGCCTGCTTATCCGGTGGAGGAGGTAATACATGTTAGAGTGTACAAAGTACTATCTTTATTAATTGTACTGGTTTATTCACAATGAGACATCCTCCTATTACATCAGTCTGCAAGATCATTGAAGACGGAGAAGCCAGCAAACTTGATCGTGCATTTGCAGCTGCAAACTATTCAGATTCAGAGAATTGCTTCGATATTGAAAACCAAACTGATCCTCATGGATTCATTCAATGGTTGGGATTGGCAGGTATTCAAGAGTCTATCTGTTTCTCCTTGTTATTCAACTTACTTAATGGATCAGTGCTACTATCAGATATATGAAAAAAAAAAGGATTGCACAGATATGGTAATGCCAATAAACTATTCGAACCAGAACATGTTTCCACCATTTGAAAATGATGACAAAGGAGACCAAGACCCCACTGGACTACCACCGAGGTTTGTTCAAGTTTTTTCTCTTTTCTTTTCCAAATAACAGACCTAAAGCTCAGCTTTTAATCCGAGTCTGTTAATTGCGGAGAATATAGATGGTGTTGAAGAGATTTGGTAACAACATTATATTCTCCAATACCAATAGAATGCAGGATCCATGGAGCAGAGAAGGGTAAGTCACTCATTCCATATTCCATGTCAATATAATGAACAAGGAAACTGAACCCTGTTTGGTTTAAAGCAGGAACTCACCATACACATCTCAGGGCTGCTACGAAGACGACCCTGCGTGAATGAACAGAGGAGGCAAGAAGTTGCTGAGATTGAGAAATGGATCAGTGAGTATTACACTGATCTGAGACAAGAAGAGCAAGCCAAGTAAAAGGACCAAACACAACATTAGAAACATTGTCTGTGATGAGATCGTCCAAGAGTACAAAATTATCGAATTATTTTTTCTCCCAACCAACACAATTACGTTAAATTATGTAGTGGAAGTCCCATGCTAGAAATCCGTTGGATTTGTAATCAACCCGAGTTTTAAAGGATTTCATTGCTTATGATGAAACAAAAGACACAAACATGTAACCATATTGGACCGGGAGCTTCCTTATAAAATTCAGCTAGTGATTTATTAAACAAAATAGGTGATTAAGCATGATGCGGGGATAGCTCAGTTGGGAGAGCGTCAGACTGAAGATCTGAAGGTCGCGTGTTCGATCCACGCTCACCGCATTTTTTTGTTTTTTTTTCACACCAAATTAAAAACATAATAAAGATAGAGATAGCGATGCAAGATAGAACAACTCAAATTAAATGATACATTTTATCAAAAAAAAAGTTAATTGATATAGTTAATTATCCGTTCATCGGTTAAGTCGGTGAATATAAACTAATGTATTCATGCATCCTATGTATGCGTTAGTTGGGAGAGATCAGACTGAAGATTTGAAGGTCGCGTGTTCGATCCACGCTCACCGCATTTTTCATTTTTTTTTCCACACCAAATTAAAAACATAATTAAGGTAGACATCGTGATGCAAGACATAACAATCCAAGTTAACTGATACATTTTATCAAAAAAAAAAAGTTAATTGATATTGAAAAGATTTGTTTTTTCTTGTTATTGGGATATTCCGAGTTAATTATCCGTTCACCGGTTTAAGTCGGTGAATATGAATAATAATGTACTCATGCATCTTATGTATGCGTCAGTTGGGAGAGCATCAGACTGAAGATCTGAAGGTAGCGTGTTCGATCAACGCTCACCGCATTTTTCATTTTTGTTTTTTTTTTCATACCAAATTAAGAACATAATAAAGATAGAGATAGCGGTACAAGACAGAACACCCAAGTTAACTGATACATTTTATAAAAAAAAAAAAAGTTAACTGATACTAAAAAGATTTTTATTCTTGTTATTGTATTCGGAGTTAATTATACGTTCAACGGTTTAAGTCGGTGAATATGAACAATAATGTACTCATGCATCCTATGTATGCGTCAGTTGGGTGAGCATCACACTGAAGATCTGAAGGTCGCGTATTCAATCCACGCTCACCGCATTTTTCATTTTTTTTTTCACACCAAATTAAGAACATAATAAAGATAGAGATAGCGATGCAAGACAGAACAACCCAAGTTAACTAATACATTTTATTAGAAAAAAAAAAAGAAAGTTAACTGATATTGAAAAGATTTTGTTTTTCTTGTTATTGGGATATTCCGAGTTAATTATCCGTTCACCGGTTTAAGTCGGTGAATATGAACAATAATGTACTCATGCATCCTATGAATTACAAATAATGAGAATATTAAGTTTTGTTCCCAAATTTAGCACATCATCTACAAAGTTCCAAAAATAGCACAAATTTAATATAAAACTATATTTAATATGTACCTTAAATTGAAAATAAGGAATCCAAATAAGGGAAATGATCATCGGATTCAAAGATGTCAAGATATTTGGCTAGACTTAATTCGGTAAAGAAGTTGTTTTCTTATCGGGAATAATGCAAATTAAATGCTGAACTTTTTCATTACGTCGTTTTTAATCCCCAACTTTTCCTGAAACGATTTAAATGCTGAACTTTCTTTGACTTTCCATTTAAATGTCAAACTTTGTTTGACTTTTCCATTTAAGACCCGACGTTCATAACCCTAGAAATTGATTACACTTCGATGGCACACCACGGACTCCGACAACGTTCGATGTTATAGAACTTGAACTCATTATACCAAGTTGAGAGAATCACAAGAATGAATCCAAAAGAGAATGAGTAAATCCCAGAAGAGAATGAGAGAAATCTGAAGCTTTCGATTTCTAGGGTTATGGGTTTGGGGATTTTTCGATTTGGGGCAAATGAGTTTGATTGGGGTTTTGTAAATTCAAAAAACGACGTCGTTTATGTGTATTAAAACGGCATCGTTTTAATTTAAGAGGAGCTATTAACGGCATTTAATCGGCGTTTAATTGTTCCGTTGATCGACTTAACGTCGGGTCTTAAATGGCAAAGTCAAATAAAGTTTGGCATTTAAATGGAAAGTCAAAAAAAGTTTACTATTTAAATCGTTTCAGGCAAAGTTGAGGATTAAAAATGACGTAATGAAAAAGTTCATCATTTAATTGGCATTTTTCCCTTTTCTTATCTCATTGTTTGACCTATCTTATGTTGAAATACTTCTTTGACCCATTGTTTTTCTTGTTTGAAGGCAGTCAGGACCGGCCCAAATTCTTTGGATGCCTAAAGCAAAAATATTTTTGGCCCATTAACAAAATCTGTCAAAAAAGCAAAAAATACAAGTTTTAACATTTATGGGAATCGAAACTGTGACCTGGACATTAATAATGTTCGGACAGACCACGGTAACATTTTTAAAAAATGATGCCCATAAACTACTTATAATTATTGCTGCCTAAAGCCCTCGCTTCATGGGCTTTAGCCATGGGCCGGCCCTGGAAGGCACTATCGGATTCGTGCTTTGAAGCGTAATTTTCAATCTTACAACGATGAGTCCTTTCAACAATTCTACCTTCACCGAGATCTGCGTCATGCAATCCAAGAAGTTTGGTGTTAGCTATTTTGTAATGAGAATCCATAGTTGAACTCCTCGTGATGTAGATTTTTGTTTTTCTAAGTAGTTGTTTTGTTGTTAGATGGAGTTTGTTAGTGAGATCTAATGTTGGTTGAGTGTAGTGTACAGTTTTACACTATGCATTGAGTTTTTTTTTTTTTTTTTTCATCAAACACCATTTCTATTAAGATATCGGAAAGAGACTCTCCGGGAGAGTCTCTTTCTTTCTTTTTTTTTTTTTGATAACAAAAAAAAAAAAAAGACTCTCCGCTAGAGAGAGCCAATCAGGAACCGATGAACTTACATGGGAGAAGAGACTGTTACGAGCCCGAGCTTTTTTGGCTAACAAGTCTGCTCGAGTATTAGAACTACGAGGAAGAAATCTAACATTAAAAGAAGGGAAAAAACAAACGAGTGACCGAAAAGAGGTCATTTCTGCTGCAAAAGTTGGCCAAACGTCTTGGTTGTCGAGGAGAGAAATCATGTCAGAGCAATCGGATGCGAAGGCGCCAGTGGTAATGCCTAGCGAGATCATACATTCCATTGCCTAAAGCAAGGAATCAATTTCCGCGTGGAGCGGTGAGAGACTTCTTCTCGAACTCTTTAGGCCAAGATGAAGAATGTGGTCTTGGTCGACTAAAACCCAACCATGTCCACTTAGGGTATCCTCCGTATGCCAGGAAGCATCAATCTAACATTCCGAGATCCGGGGAAGAGAAGAGTGGGGTAGAACTGAGCGGGCAAGAGGCTCGGGATCTGCCGCATCTTTCAAGTTAGCTTGCTTCCAGACAGAAGCTTCTCGTAAAGCCAAGGCCAAAGTCTCCAAAGGGGGTTCTTTGAAGTTTTCAAATAGAAAACGATTACGGCTTTTCCAGATATACCATAGTATCCATGGAAAGAGTTCTAAAACATCCTCCTCTATTCCAAACTCTCGACCTCGCCAGAAGAGGAAATCGAAGTTGTAGAAGAGGGAATTTCTAGGGAAGATGTGTCCGGAAGAGGGAATAGGTGATAATGCCCAAATTTGTCTCGAGGGCGGGCATTCAAAAAGAAGATGGTTAATAGATTCTTCTTCCCCTCCGCAGCGAGGGCAAACTTTGTCGGTACCAATATGTCGGTAGACAAGTTTTTGGCTTGTCGCTAGACAACCCGAGATACATTACCACGCGAAATGCATAAGCTTCCGCGTAGTTTTAAGCTTCCATACTTGTGCATGAAGAGTCGAAACACCCGGTCCCTGAAAAGGGGGGTCACAAGTAGGACGAGACAGAGCTCTCCCGGCCCAATTGTGGAAGTCGGATTCACACACTCAAGTATTTTGTTAAGTGGGAAAGATTATTCTTGAGGGACAAAAATAAATATGTAAAAAACTTATAAATCGATACGAAAATTGCTATAGTATTTCTCTCTTGAGAGGAAGATCCCCTTTTCATGGCCATTGGCCTCTATATTTATACATAAATAAACGACATTAAAATGAGTAATTAAGCACAATTATTTCTTCTTAAATGTGTCCGTTTTGATTCTTCGGCTTTAATGCTCAACGTTTGAATTTGAGTTGACTCTGATCTTCATGGGCCTCGCCTCTTTTGGCCCAAGTGTCCTTGAACCGACTTGCCCATGCCTTTTTCATTGAACTCGTGTCACAGTGCAGTCACTTCGGATTCTCGAAATGGTGACAACCATTTCGAACATCCCTTCGGCTCACGGGTCCAATGGGCTTCATCCTTTATGGGCCATTACCCTGATTACGTGGCAATCTTTGGTTGGTCTCGTACTTCTGGTGCGGGATCCGACACCAACAATTAGCCCCCCAAGTTCTTCGAAGTGCTATTCCAATTCGGAGGACTTTAAATGCTCAAGTGGCCAAAGATTGCGCTCGAGAATCTTTATGATTTCCCGCCGAAAATCCCATCACTCCTTTAATTTCGGCAATAGCCATTTTTAACCGAGTGACATCTGTCATCATTATGACCGTATATTGATTAATTACTATTAAAACGGGAAAAACCTTCCCACTTCCCACACGACTTCCGAGGCGGTTTCATCATTAGCTTGAGGTAACTTCTTTTCACCATTACTCTCTTCTTTTACTTTTGTACTTTAATCAAAACCTCTCTCTTCGTTCCTTCACCAAAACCCTTCTTCGCCGGATCTTGAATTTTTCTTTCTTCCCAATGACTTCTGATTCCGATAGACCCGAGTCTCCGTCTTTCGACGAGAGGCGTTCTAGTAACGACGAGTGCACCCGCCCTGGTGACATTGCCGGTCCGCACTATAGGTCCACTTGTACTCTTCAATCCCTCGAGCGGTTGAAAGAGCTTTGCCGGATTCCGCCGGAAATTATGGCGGAAGCACAAATAGCTTCCCCCACAGAATCCCCAGAGAACCATCGTGATGGTTACTTCTGTGTGTATGAAATTTATTTCAAAGGTTGCGGGCTGACCTTTCCTCTTCCCGAAGCCCTAGTTCTATACCTAGCGGCTCTTGAAATCGCTCTTCCCCAATTAACCCCAAATCTTCTCCGTACTATTCTTGGAATTATAACAATCGCGGCGGAGGCCGGTTACGTTATCGGAGTTGCTGAACTAAATGAGCTTCTGAGCGTGAGAAGTTCATCGAAGAAAACGGGGTATTTCTCAGCATATCCCAATGCCAACAGGAACATCATTTCACATCTTCCGAACAAGGATGAAAATTGGCATCATCCTTGGTTTCTAATTAAGAAAACTCCCGCTTCGATTGGAAATCTCGCAGATTTTCTCCCTTCGAAGTGGTCTGCGAAACCCGGTAGTGATTAGGTTGCCCGTATCTTTTCCGATTGTTTCTTTATCTTTATTGGCTAACACCGTTGTTTCATTTCGCAGCTTTCATCGCTTCCAATCTCCCATCTGAAGAGTTCATCGAATTCTTCAAAATAATTCTTGAAGGGGAAACCCTTTGGAATTCCTTCACTCTTGAACGATTCCTAGAAGCTAACCACAGACTCAGGATTAGTCCGCCTGGTCATCTTCACCAAATTCCTCCCCCTCCCTCAACTCAGGGAATGTCATCTCGGGCCCTTGCGGCCAAGCGTAAGTTGCTTTCCAAGCCGATGGCTGAGGCTTGCGAGGAGAAGAAAAAGTTTCTCGCGACTTCTATAGACAAGAAGGACTACAGTAGAACCTTGCTGGTTGATGATGGCAGCACCGAGGGAGCTCGATCTGTCGCTTCCTTCAGATTAACTCCTCGTCGCGATCGTCGCGACTCACGTTCTCCTCGGAGGGATCGATCTCCTCGCCGTGATTCACCTCGTCCTTCCCGAGATGATTTTAGTAACGAGCCAATTAAGAACTTGGTTCGCCGAAAGAGAGACAAGTCCTCTCGCAGTGATCCTTCCCCGCAGAGGGAAAAGTCAAGGGCCCGGACTGACCGCTCACCTCGGTCATCCCCTCCTTCTGAACCAATGGGTCCTCCACGACCGGTTGACATGTCCTCCTCTTCCCAGCCTGATAGTGGAAAGACCGCCCGGAGCGCGTCTCCGAAAAAAGGAGATTCTGAATCTCGAGATGCTCCCTCGAGGCTGAAGCCTGCTCTTGTACCTCAAGTCAAATCGCTTTCAGGTTTGGTGATTTACACACACTTAAACTTTTGTCTTTATTAAAATTCCAATTTTTACAATTCTTCCTTCTTCGCAGCTATGGAGACAGAAGGCAGCGTCTTCCGATGCTTCAGGACCCGTTCGGGTTCGATCTTGCCAGATTTCAACAAATGGCGCCCTGCGATTCGTGAACGTTATTTGCTTCACGCGCATCACTCATCTCGGGTTAGTTCCGCTTTCTTTTATGTATATTTTTTATTGTATTGCCATTCTGCGAACTGACTCGTCATCCCGGGTTCATGTATAACGCCAGGCTCAAAGCAAATTTAACGACATGATCGAACATTACGAAGGGTTGGTCATTGGCCGGGAGAAGGAGATTGACATGTGGACAAAGAAACTCTCCGCCCTTGAGGCCGAACTCAGTTCTTCTGCCGGCTCCAAGCATGATCTGGAGGACAAAGTCGACAATTTAACATCCGAGCTCGCGCAGATAAAGGGGGAGCTGCAGGGTCAGTACGACCAGAACTTCAAACTCCAGGAAGAGTTTTCTGGTATTCAAGGTAGGCTTCAAGAGTCCGAATCAAACGCTGATTCCCTGAACAACCAACTCATCGAGCTCAACGCGAAGTACAAGGCGATCGCCAAATTGCGTGACTCCGAGTTGGCGAGGTCGGCATCAAAAGCCAGAAAAGAGGTCAAGGGACGTGGGATGGAGTTGATCCAAGAGGCCATCCGATTCATGCAGACTGAGAAGGCTAGGTCTGACTTGGAATCTGACATCAAGGAGCACGAGAGCAACCTGATCCTACTGGATCAAATCCATGATGCAGATTTCTCCGAGGATCAAGAGAGAACCGAACTATCGGCTAATCTTTCTGAAAAGTGGAGTCGCTTGGCAGCTCTTCCTACTTCGACCTTCAACCCTTAGGACTTCGAGGAATTCTTCACCGAATCGCCTCCTATAAGCGAATCAGGTCTAGACTGGGCAGGTAATGCTTGGCTCCTGACATTTATTACCTTTCCTTTTCTTGCACCTTTGATTGACTGGAATTATTATTCCTAGGCTCAAGTGAGGCGGAGGACGTTGTCCCGCCCGTAGCTCCTATGGTATCGGAGGTCACTCCGGAGGTTGGTTGTACCGCGGAGGGTGGTCAGGGAGCTTCATCTGATCAAGCAGCTGCCAAGGACGCGAATGAAGCTTCGACTGTTGAGCCGGACTCCGAGGTGGCTGCTGCTCCGTAGTGGCTGTGTCCACTTTAAATTAGGGATTGTCCCTTTATTTTTAAGACTTAATTTCAAACTTATTTTTGCCTAAGGAGGCTTTATTATTATTTTCTTTTGAACAAGATATTTGCCTGAGGAGGCTTTTAAACCTTTCTAGGTTGTGACCCAAGGGGGTTTGGTTAAAATTAAATGCGGGTTTGCAAAGTCCGCTTTTAACCTTTTGTGGCCTTGTGGCAATGCTTTCGAGATTTTTAGGCTGATCAGACCTTTCTCTTTAGAATGCGAGAACTGAGCTCGGCTTAAAGCGAGTTTCCCACTTCGGGTTTAGTCAACTCGGTAAACTTGTTGGGCTTGAGCCTTAGAAACTTTTGTAGTTAATGCGACGGTTGCCTTTTCCTTTCTCAAGGAAAACGGCTCGTCTTTTAATGCAATAATTGCCTTTTCTCGATTTTCCAAAAATGATAACCCACTCGGAAACGCTACCATTAATGGATTTATGGTTCCAAGACAAACCCTAAATCATTATAAATAAAGGCTTACCTACCTCTAGGCTTTATTAAACATGACTATAGAATCTCACTTGAGAAATATTTTAAGAATGGAAAACGAAGAAGTAGCCCCCATCGCTCCCGGCAGCCCACTTTTCTTGTCCGGCGACGGATTTGAACCGGCTGGCGTTCTCTTTCCTCACGCCGTCTTTCACTTCCCTTCAAAGGAGAAGAAAGAGGCTTGCGACTTCATCGACAAGGTAAATATTTAAAGTTTTTGACTTAAAAACATTTTGCTTCATCTTATTCACTTTTTTTTATGTTAGGTCGCCGACAAGCACCGTCGCTTATGTGAAGAGAGGCAGCGGCTGGGCCTCAAAAGGCAAACACTCGAGGCTCGCATCGCTCGAGTGGAGAGGAAGATACGGGCCTTGGAAAGCGATCCCTTTCAATGGGAGTGGCGGAACTTCGACTCCGTTGCTGAGATCCCGAAGATGCTTCGGATGTATCTCCGCGCCAGAGGAGTCCCAGGTCCCGTGAACGCCCCTGTCTGCGCCGTTCCATCCGACAGTGAAGAGGAAGAGGACTTGGAGGAGGAGGCCAGCAACTGCCGGAAACGCGTTCGGGATCGTTCCGAAGTGGATGCCACGAACAAGGCGTCCACTTCGGAAACTAAACCGGCGATGAAGGAGCCTGTTCCTGAGCCTCTCCCATAAATGTTCTTTTAACTTCTTCACTTTCTTTTTTTTTTTTAAAAACTCGTAATGGGCTTCGGCCCTTTTTATTTATGGAAATATTTGCTACTTTCCTTTCTTTCCAAATATTCTTGGAGATGCGTCTTTTAATGCATGATCCATTCGAGGGCATAAATCTCTCCGCGAATCACTCCATTCCTTGGATAAAATCCGCAGCTTGCTAAGGATATGGGGTTCCTATAAATTATAGGTTCAATTTCCTTTTACTTCTCATCCTTTTTTTCATTTTAGCAGGTATGGAGTTCAATCTTCGCTGTTCAGAATCTATGCCCGACTTCTCCAGAATCGGAATGATGAATGAAGATGTTTCAAATGAGCCAAACAGGCAGCCTTCCCCACTTCGCGGCTTCTCGAGATCTCAGATCCAAGCTCCATGTGCTTTGATCAGGAATCTCCCAATCAGAGACCAAGGAACAGCGACGGCGTTCATAGAGACACTTGAGCTTCAACACCGGAAGCTTATGTCGGAAAAGAGGAGACTCCGGAAGAGGATTAACCGGATGCAACACAGGCTTACTACAGTGTCAAGAAATCTTCACATCCTTGAGTCTCACCCCGGAGAGTGGATTGAGCTTGGAATCTCTGACTTTGCTCGAATTCCGGACTGCATGATGTCAATCCTCGATCTTGCTGGTCAAGGAGTTGAAGTGTTCTGCTCGTCAACAGAGATTTCGTAGTTCGAAGTGTACGATGTGGGACACTTCTTTTTTTTTTTTTTTTGAATAAAACGCTTTACTTCCAATCTCTTGTATGTTCGCATAGCCGAACCTTCTTCCTTTAATAAAGAAATAAAACAAAAACTTTATTAATAGCTGAACCCGTTTTCGAGCTGCCTACGTACCCATTTCGGGATCAAGCCAAATCGTAGTTCATGTACATAAACAATGCATTAAACATAAAATTTCTTTAGGTTGATCACATTCCAAGGTCGCTTGACCGGATTGTCTTCTAAGTCTTTCAACCTATAAACACCGTTCCGAACCACTTCAGTAATGATGTAAGGTCCTTCCCAATTAATACCAAGTTTACCGGCACCTTCTTCTTTTTTGTTGTCAAAGACGCGCCTTAATACATAATCTCCCACGAAGAACGGCCTACTTTTAACTTTAGAATTGTAATACCGGGCTGCTGCTTGTTGGTAATTCTGGATCCGAATTAGAGCTTGATCACGCCTTTCATTTATGGTATCTAGTGAATCATTAAGCATTGCTGAATTTTCTTCCTCATTTAACGGTGCTTCCGTTCGGCGAAGTCCGGGCACATTGAGTTCGGCTGGTACTACCGCTTCCATGCCGTAAACCAAAGAGAATGGAGTTTCTCCTGTAGGTCGTCTAGGGGTTGTTCGATAGGCCCACAGGACGGGCTGGAGTTCTTCATACCATCCTCCCTTTAGATGACTTAAGCGTTTCTTGAGATTGCTTAATATTGTCTTGTTCGCGGCTTCAGCTTGTCCGTTTCCTTGCGGATATCGTGGAGTAGAATAACTAACTTTGATTCCCCAGTCCGCACAAAAGGCATCAAACTCGTGTGAAATGAATTGTGGTCCATTATCAGTGACTATTTCGTACGGAACTCCATGTCGACATATAATGTTCTTCCAAATAAAAGTCTTCACCGCCGAATCCTTGATACCAACATACGCCTCAGCTTCAATCCATTTCGAAAAGTAGTCCGTAAGGACTAAAAGGTACTGTACACCTCGAGTTGATTTGTGCAATGGTCCAATGATGTCCATTGACCACCTCATAAACGGGTATGGGGCGGAAATGGAGGAGAATAACTCTGACGGTTGATGGATTAATGGCGCATGGAGTTGGCAGCGCTTGCATCTTTGGGCGAACTTAACACAATCTGTGATCATAGTGGGCCAAAAGTACCCCATTCTTTTAACTTTAAAAGCCATAGCTCTTCCTGATGAATGACTTCCACATAATCCTTCATGCACTTCGCTCATGACGATTTCGACTTCGGGCCCAAAAATGCATAATAGGTAAGGGTCACTAACACCTCGCCTATATAACGCATCTTTTGATAGGCAAAATTTCGCGCTAACGACTTTCATTTTCCTGGCCTGCCATTTATTCTTTGGGAGCTCGCCTGTCGTGATGTAGTGCTTTATTGGCTCCCTCCAGTCAGCCCCCCAGTCTTTAGCCGGAATTTGGTCAACTCTGTGAAATATCCGTGGCTCTGGTTCGGGATGTTCGTTTGGTTCAAGAATATTCTCCTCGAGTAATGGCTCGGTTTCTAACATCGTTTCTGGAATCATTTCTTCAGCTAAGACAACGGGTTCCTTGTTAGATGTATTTGATCCCTTTGACTTTCTTCGTTTGTTGGGTGGCGGTTCGATCTCTGGTTCGCCACGGTCGCGTGCCGCTGCTCGAGACCTTGTAACGACGAGGGTTTCCTTGCTGTCTTGAATGCTTCGCTCCGAGATGCATTCTACTGGAATAACTCTCTTTAACTCAGGATCTGATGTTGACGCCAATGCGGCAAGTGCATCTGCAGTTGTATTCTCTCCCCGAGGTATACGGATTAATTCAAATTTCGAGAAATTTTTAGATAGATCCTTCACCACTTCGAGGTATGCTTCCATTCTTGAATCTTTGGCCTCATAGTCTCCATTAAATTGGTTAACTACTAATTGCAAATCGCAATAAGCCAATATTTCCTTTGCTCCAACTCTTTGTGCTAGTCGAAGTCCGGCAATAAGGGCTTCATATTCTGCCTCGTTGTTGGAGGCATTAAATAACAATCGGAATGATTGTTCTAGAATTTCTGATGTTGGAGACTCCAACTTGATTCCCACTCCTGATCCTTGTTTTGTTGAAGACCCGTCTACGTGTAATTTCCAAGTTTGGTTCTCCGGTTGCTCTATCGTTCCAGGTATTGGTAGTTCGGTCAGGAAGTCTGCTAAGACCTGAGCCTTCATACTGATCCGGCTTTTGAACTCTATGTCGTACTCGCTTAATTCCACCGCCCATTTCGCCAAACGTCTGGACTGACTTGGACTATGAAGTATTGTTCGGAGTGGTTGGTTAGTTAATACTTCAACCGGATGGGATTGAAAATATGGACGCAGCTTCCGAGCCGAAGTTACCACCGCGAGTGCGAGTTTTTCCATCATTGTGTATCTGGTTTCTGGATCCGTCATTGACTTGCTCACGTAGTAAATTGGTTTCTGCTCCCCACGGTCTTCCCGAACCAAGACTCCACTAACCGCGTGGTTTGAAACTGATACGTACAAGTAAAGTTTTTCATCTACTTCCGGTTTGGACAGTACAGGTGGAGTGGTTAAGTATGCCTTAAGCTGCCCAAAAGCTTCTTCACACTTCTCATCCCAAAGGAATCCTTTGTTCCCTTTTAGAATTTGGTAGAAAGGCAACAACTTATCTGTTGACCTCGAGATAAAACGGTTCAAAGCCGCAATCCGCCTAGTCAACCGTTGTACTTCTTTGAAGTTTCTTGGAGATGGCATGTTCAGAAAGGCGTTAATTTGATTTGGATTGGCTTCAATCCCTCTTTCTGTCACGATATAGCCAAGAAATTCTCCGGATGGGACTCCAAATGTGCACTTCGCCGGGTTCAGCTTCATTTGATATTTATTGAGAATATCAAAACATTCCTCCAAATGTTTAACATGATCTTCTTTCTTCAATGATTTAACCAACATATCATCTATGTAGACTTCCATAGTCTTCCCGAGGTGATTGTGAAACATTTTGTTCACCAATCGTTGGTAAGTTGCTCCTGCATTTTTCAAACCAAAAGGCATTACCTTGTAACAGTAGATACCTCTATCTGTGATAAATGACGTCTTTTCTTGATCTTCGGGGTTCATCATTATCTGATTATAACCCGAGAAGGCGTCCATGAACGTTAACAGCTCATTTCCAGCGGTGGACTCTACAAGTCGATCTATATGCGGGAGCGGAAAACTATCTTTAGGGCATGCTTTATTCAGGTCTGTAAAATCGATGCAAACCCTATCTTTCCCGTTCTTTTTCTTGACAACGACAGTGTTTGCTACCCACTCCGGATATTGCACTTCTCTTATGGACCCTATCTTCAAAAGTTTATCCACTTCGTCGTTTACTATTTTTGCCCGCTCCACTCCTAGCTTTCTTCTTTTTTGTTTTACCGGTTTGAAGCTTGGATCTACATTTAGTTCATGACAAATTATACTCGGATTTATGCCAGGCATGTCCGCTGCTGACCATGCAAATGATGCTTTGTTTTTCCTTAAGAGTTCGATCAAAGCTTCTTTTATTTGGCCAGTCAACGTTGCTCTAATTCGAATTTTCCGATCTGGTTTATCTTCTTCTAATACTACTTCTACTACCACATCCTCTTTTTCCTGCCCACTAGGAAATTTTTGCCTTAGTCCTTCTTTTGCGGGCTTTGTTAATTGCTATTGGATCTTCAAACGGTGGCTAGCTAAGTAACAACTCCGCGAAGCTTCTTGATCTCCCCGAATCGTTTCCACCCCATTTGATGTTGGAAATTTGATACATTGATGGTATGTAGAGGGGACTGCTTTCATCCGATAAATCCAGGGAGTCCCGAGGATGATGTTGTAAGCTGCGGGCTTATCGAAGACAACGAAGTCCACGATCTTCGATACCTTCTTGGCAAGGACCGGTAGCTTGATTGTTCCGAGAGACATGGCTGACTCGCTTGTGAATGCAACTAACGGAGATGGGGGTCCTACTATGTCTCCTCGGCTGATTCCCATTTTTTCTAGAGTACTTAAAAAGATTAAGTCGACCGAACTGCCTGTATCTATAAGGATCCTCGATACTTCGAAGTTGGCGACATCAAGGGTAATGACTAGAGCATCATCATGAGGCCTTTCGAGGTACCGCGTTTCTTCTTCATCGAATGATATTGATGCACCTTGAAAATCGACTTCTTCGCTTAAGCTTGCTTTGAGTAAGACATTTCGTCGATGCTTTTTGATTGAACTTATTGAATCTCCGCAAAATCTGGATCCTCCTAGAATCACATTGATCTTACCCTTAGAACTCCTTGGTTCTTCCTCGTTGGACAATCTTGGTCTTTTGGAATCTTGATCTTTGGAGTTTTCCCTTGCTTCGTGGTATTCCTTCACAAAATCTTTTATATCGAATTTAGAAAGATCGCCACTAGCCCAAAGCTCTGCGAGGTGCTTTTTAAGAACGCTGCAATCCTTGGTTAAATGTCCGGTTATTTTATGAATGTCGCAATATAGGCTTTCATCACGGACCCAAGTGCTTGATCTTCCTTTCCCTTGGAATTGCTTCCCGACGGTATTGTTGAAGGGTTGCGACCCAAACTTCCTTGGTCCTTTGCTCTCTCTAGGCTCGAACTTCTTGGTAGGGACGGTGATTGCCGGCTTTTCTTGTTTATTCCGTTTGGCAAAACTTTCTTTTTCGTCTTCTACCTCCATCCAGTTGTTTGCGCGGAAGAGTGCATCCTGAATTGTGTCTGGTTTATGAAGTATTAAGTCTTCTTTAAACCTTGAATCATGTCGCAATCCTTTTCGTAGGGCAGATAAAGCTGATTGCTGTGAGATTCTTGGGAGTTTTGACAGCACTCCTTTGAATTTGGTGATGAAAACTCGAAGTGACTCATTAGATCCTTGCGTTAAGTTCCAAAGATCGGCATCCGAAACGCTTTTATCCATAAGGATAGAGTATTGCTTTAAGAACTCGGCTGATAGTTCGTCGAAATTGCTGATCGAACCCGGCTCTAATTGGGTGAACCACATTAGAGCTTGGCCACACAGATTCTCCGAAAAAAGCTTGCAGTAACCTGCATCCTCATCAGCTTCATCCAATTCGACTCTTCCAGCAGCGATCAGAAAAGCTGCAAGATAGCTTTTTGGATCCTCCAATCCGCTGTAAGGGTCCAATTTGAGTTTCCGGGAATCTTTGATCCTTAAACTTGCAATTCGCGGGATAAAAGGGGTTCGCCTAGCTTCTTCAATGACTCGATTGATGTCTGGCTCCGAACTTGTAGCCTGATGAAATTTTGATTTCATTTCTTTTAATTCCTGGCTAACCTTCCTCATGGTCTCGAACTGGTCGAGGTTCTCCTGCTCGTACTGAGCTGCAAGTTGTTCTTCATCCCCGAGCTGCGTCTCTTCTTCCGACGTCTGAGCTACATTATTAGTAGCACCGGGAGTTGTTTGTCCGCTGGTTTCATTTCGTGCAGCGGAACTTGGCGAGTTGAATATCCCTCTTCGGGTTCCCACCGGGTTTCCTGCACTTAAGGAGCGAACACGAGTTTGTATATTATTGACGTTTTGACTAAGAGATACCTGGGATGTTTGTAACGTATCGACGGCCTTCTCCACATCCGAGAACTTTTGTGATATGTCCGACATGGTTTGCTGCATAGCTTTGAGGGTTTCGGCCAATGATGTCTCAACGGCGTCTCCTCCGGACATTATCGCTTATCTTGGAAATGTAGAAAAGAAGAAATCTGACCACTCAAGAATCCTGATATCCCCACAGACGGCGCCAAAATGTGGAAGTCGGATTCACACACTCAAGTATTTTGTTAAGTGGGAAAGATTATTCTTGAGGGACAAAAATAAATATGTAAAAAACTTATAAATCGATACGAAAATTGCTATAGTATTTCTCTCTTGAGAGGAAGATCCCCTTTTCATGGCCATTGGCCTCTATATTTATACATAAATAAACGACATTAAAATGAGTAATTAAGCACAATTATTTCTTCTTAAATGTGTCCGTTTTGATTCTTCGGCTTTAATGCTCAACGTTTGAATTTGAGTTGACTCTGATCTTCATGGGCCTCGCCTCTTTTGGCCCAAGTGTCCTTGAACCGACTTGCCCATGCCTTTTTCATTGAACTCGTGTCACAGTGCAGTCACTTCGGATTCTCGAAATGGTGACAACCATTTCGAACATCCCTTCGGCTCACGGGTCCAATGGGCTTCATCTTTTATGGGCCATTACCCTGATTACGTGGCAATCTTTGGTTGGTCTCGTACTTCTGGTGCGGGATCCGACACCAACACCAATAACCGGACTTTACCGTGTAATTTCCGGATTTTGTATGAGACCTACTAAAACCATCGCTCAAGTAAGTACAACTTGGTCGGATCCCTAAGATGACTGGAATATCTACAGGATTAATCAAAGATTGAATGCGATCCAATTTCCACGTCTTCAAGGTTTGGTCGATGAGGTCATTAACATAGAGATGTGGATCTCTAATGTTAAGAATGCTCTTTGCAGGCCGTGCAAGAATGGTAGGAATCCACGGGTCTTCCCAAACTCGGGTTAACATTCCAGAGCCAATGGTCCGTCGAAGGCCTGAAACAAGTAGTGGTTTGGCCGCCATAATACTCCTCCATCCATAGGAGGGACGATTAGAATTTCCAATATGTAGAGGATCACTAAATCAAAAATATCTACCTCTCAAGACCCTGCTCAAAAGAGAATTTGGGTATCTAAGGAGGCGCCAAAGTTGTTTTGCTAATAGAGCAAGATTAAATTCTTCAAGCGTTCTAAAGCCCGGGCCGCCATCAGAGTGTGGCGTGCAAAGCTTATTCCAAGCAATCCAGTGGATACCATTACTATGTTCATTAGTTTTCCATCAGAAATTCGCAATTGCACTACTCAACTTTGAGCGGATAGCCTTAGGGAGAAGAAAACACGACATGACATATGTCGGAAGGGCCTGTGCTATGGATTTTATAAGGACCTCTTTGCCTCCTTTGGACAATAATTTAGCGGACCAAGTATTAAGTTGTTTTTGAAGCCTATCCCTCACGAAAGCGAAAACTTGAGTTTTGGAGCCATGAATCTTCTCTGGTAATCCCAAGTATGACCACATGCCCCCATCTTGGAAAATACCCAAAGACTCCTTGATAGTATTTCGGGCTAAGTTGTCAACATCATGGCCAAACATAACCGAGGACTTTACAGTATTTAACTGTTGTCCCGAAGCCTCGCCATAAATGCGGAGAATTTTGATGATTTCCTCTCCTTGGATTGGGTCTGCTTTACAGAAAAATAAGCTATCGTCCGCGAAGAGGAGGTGGGAGGTAGAAGGGCTAGCAGGAGAAATTTGAAGACCTTGAATTCTGCCATGCCATTATGCTTCTTTGAGGTTAGCCACCAGAGCTTCGGTACACAAAATAAACAGAAAAGGAGAAATAGGGTCTCCTTGTCGAATTCCCTTCGTCGGTGTAATGGACCCTCTCGGTGCTCCATTCAAAAGAACTTTATAAGAGACTGATGAAATGCAAAAAGAGATCAAATCTACCCATTTTTGAGCGAAGCCCATTTTGAGCATTAGGGCTTGTAAAAATGACCACTCTACCCGATCGTATTCTTTACTCATGTCCGTTTTTATAGCCATAAACTTTTTCTTGCATGCCGGATTGGTTCGTAGAGCATGAAAATTTTCTTGCGCTATAAGAATGTTGTCTGTAATAAGTCTTCCCGACACAAAGGCAGATTGAGTCTCAGAAATTAATTCCGGAAGAAGTTTTTTAAGATGGGAGCTAAGGACCTTTGAAATAACTTTGTAACTCACATTACACAAGCTAATTGGTCGGAACTCTGTCATTTTCCTCGGTCTATCAGTTTTTGGAATCAAACAGATATTTGTCTCATTCAACCGCTTATCGAAAGAGCCTGAAGAATGGAAGTCTTGAACTACTTTTACTAAGTCCGGCCCGGTTAAATCCCAAAACCGTTGGTAGAAAAGGGCTGTCATTCCATCCGGGCCCAGAGTTTTGTCCGGGTTGAGCGAAAAGAGGGCTCGTCTAACTTTCTCAGGGGAAATTTCTTTTATAAGATTCTGGTTCATAGCTTCCGAGATCAAAACTGGCACGTCCCAAAGGGCGGAATGGAAGTCTTGTGGCTTTGAAGTAATGAAGATATCTCTGAAGTAGTCCACCGCTAAACCCTCTATATCCACTTCACTATCAACCCACATACCATCTTGGTTTAACAACCCAATGATCTTGTTTTTTGCTCTTCTTTGCTTGGTAATAGCATGGAAGTATTTAGTGTTCTTATCGCCGACTTGGAACCATCCCTACTCTTTGCCCTCCAAAAGATCTCCTCTTCCCTGTAGGCATCGCATAGTTTCCATTTTAGGGCTAACAAATCTTCTGCAAAGATGGCCACATCTTCCTGGGCTTGGTCAATTTGATTTTGTAAGTCTATAATCAACTTCTCAGAGTTTGTAGAACTCGATTTCTTCCAAATAGAGATAGTTTTTCTACAGCTTGAAACTTTTTGCAAAAGAGGAACACCTTCTTGAGAAGGGAAAGTCCAGCCTTGAATGACCGATTCTTTGAACCCCGGTTTGCCAATCCATCTTTTAGCAAAAATAAAATTTTTGACAAACCGGTGAGGACTATTCTGAATTGAAGCTAGGAGGGGTCTATGATCAGAGCCCCATAATTTTAAATACTCCACATTTGTGTGGGAGAAAATTGTGTGCCATTCTTCATTACCCAAAGCTCTATCTAACCGCGATTTGATAAGACGACGAACTCTCCGACCCGTAACGCCACAACTACGACGCCCCACCCAGGAGAACAAGTTACCCTGAGATGGAACCTCGATCATTCCACAATTTTCAATCATACAACGGAAAGGAAGGAACGATGATTCCGACCGACGTTTACCGCCTCTCTTCTCATGGTTTCCAGTAATTTCGTTAAAATCACCGATCATAAACCATGGATCAGAACGAGTAATGCCAATACGAGTCAAACGCTCCCAAACTAGTTCTCGGTACTGAACGACCGGATCTCCATACACAAAAGTAATAAAAACTCTGTTTCCATCAATAATAGTCTCAATATCAATAAGCCAATATCAATAAGCCGATCACTAACAAAACCAAACTTAACCGGATAGTCCTTTGAATAAAAAAGAGCGAGACCACCACTGTTACCACTTGGTTCAACAGTTTTTAGTGAATCAAAACCTAAAGATACTTGCATATTTTGAAGATGTGTAAGGTCATTTTTAGTTTCCGATAAAAAAAAAAAAGAAAACCTGGAGAATACATACGACACATTTCCTCCAGTCGACGAGTCGTAAGTTGCGCACCCGCCCCTTGACAGTTCCACGCTAGAATCCTCATGTATTAGTTCCGGAAGGAGAATAAAACCTCGCCGTACTAATAATTGAGAAAATACTCTCCATAAAAAAGGAGGAATATGATATAATCCGGATAATACAAATGAATCTTAAAGCCAAACTTCTTATTTTGGTGGGCCAAACAGGCTTTAAGTCCATAAAACTTTCTAGGCTTAGACAGACCTGAATAAAAACGTAAATGGGCCAAGCCCAAACCCGTTTTAATAGCAAATATCCTAAAACGATACTATCTCGACCTAGCTCGGTCATAATGGAGATGGAGCGACGGCGAGACTCGGTGGTGAAGAACGGTGGTTGTGCGGTGGATGACGCATCACCGAAATGAAGGAGACACGAAGCCAACACTTGTCTCACCGGTACACGAGTCAACCAGTGGAAAAGGAGTGAGATAGAGAGCTTCCGCCGACACAAAATTTCAGCCATGGGGGCCGAGAAGGCGCCAACAATGGTCGTGGCAACCGGCAAGAGATATTTAGTGGCCGAGCCATAGATGGGTCTCGACGGCGGCAAGCCGCACAGTCGGAATAAACAACAAACTTTTTGAATCATGTAAATAAAATAATTTCTCCTTGAGCCAAGAACACCCGAGAGTAACAAGTTTGACACAACATTATAACTTAGCAAATTGCTAGAATTAGTGAGGGGAGTTCAAATCTATTGACGGAGATCCAAGAGCATCACTTCGTCACCGTCCGTACAAGCCATCACGAGAGAGAGAACCTTGTTCTGTGAGAACGGAGAGAAGCGGAGGAGATCGCCGGCGAGAAGAGAGACCAACGATGCCGGAGAATGGAAGTCGCCGGAGAGGTCTCGCAAGAGGAGCAAGCACCGATCAGTAAAGGCTACCATCGGAGAAGCAACGCCGGAGGGAGAAAGCCATTTCGTCAAGGTCTTGCGGTTCCTCGTGAAAAAGCTAGTTTATTTCCTCCTTCAAACTCGTTCTCTCTTGCAGATCTAGGCCCAATTAGTACAGCTTCAAGAGAAAAGATAGGATGGGAGAGATGAGGAAGACAAGAGAAGCTCGGATCTGTTGTCGGAGATCCGATCTCAACATTTCGCCACTGTCCGTACAAGGCCGTACAATCTCCTCTTCAGAGAGATGTGTTCTATCAGTCTGTATAACTGTTTTCCTGCCTAAAATAATTCCATCAAGTAGTTACTCCACTACACAAATACTTGCTAACATATATCTTCTATGTAACTATGTTGATGGAGCATATATTTGTATATATATTGTAAACAAAAAACCAAATTTATGAAGAAAATTTTATGGAGCATTGAGTTATCACTCTCTATCTACTACCAGCTTGATTGACATGTTCAATCTACTAATGTTATTTTTGTGGGTAGAACCCAAAAACTAATGTTATTTTGAAAGTTTGTGCAGTGTGTGCTATAATTGTCCAAAAAACTTGTTTTAGTACTATTTTAGAATATTTCTCTATAAAAATAATATTTTAATTAATTATTATTAATCATATATAACTTTAATCAAAATATATAGAACAAATCCACGCGTATCGTGGATTCAAAACCTAATTCAATAAAAAAAATAGAAAAAATAGTCTACCAAATAATATTTTATGGATTGTCTATGTGAAAACTAACATTTTTTTGAAGTATATTATATAGCGTCCTTAGCAATTTTAGATTTTTCATTAAAAATAACACTTCATGACTGTTTTGGCGTTACATATGTGATTGTGTTATTTGTATATAACTGAAACACGTCTACTACTAATAACGCTTCATCAGAAAAGTTGTTCCCTGAAGGCCTTCTATTCAGTTCTCCAGAAAAACAAATACTATTAGAGCATGTATATGGGTGATATCCATATAGTATCATTAGGAATTTTTTAGTATTATTTATAATGTTTGTTTATTGTTTGAGATTTTTTATGATACTTCTACTAAATATGTTTGCATTGGTGTGACCGGTTTAAGTATCATAAAAAAAAATTACAAAATCAAAAATAAATATATTAAAACATAAGATTACAAAAGGTAATATTAAGATTTAAAAAAAACGTAGAATATACTTAAGCAAAATAAAACATAAAATTCAAAAAAACTGAAAAAAAACATGATGATAAAAATAATTTAGTCGCTTGTAGTCAATTACCTTGACTCCATTGAAAATCTATATGTTGTGGTATGTCTTTTAGTGAGTTGATGAAACTTAGATATTGGTTCCTCCAGAACCATTTTATTTGTCTGATGTATATTTCTTGCTTGTTTGATAACCCCTTTATGTGATTGATGCCAAATTCAAGAAACGTGTAGTATCTGCAATTTTTGGTGTGTAGTATCTGCAATTTTTGGTGTGTAGTTTCAAATTTTATTATTCACATTGGTGTTAATTATGTAGACAGAATCCAACATGTGGCATAAGTTCTCTGATCAGTGCTATTAAAAATTGATACTCTGTTTCGTTTTTAGGCTGTTTGAGAACTGCTTCCTTGCAAAAATTAGTATAAGAAGAATTTGGCACCTACAGTGTTTTACTAAACAAATTCTTAACCTTGTCGATGAAAGAATATACGATGTAGAACCACGCAATGCTCCAAGGAGAATCAAATGAGAGAGATGCGAGTATCCCAAGAAGTATTGTCACATAGGCTGCAGCAAGACTCCAATAGAAAGACACCATGTCATTGAAAGATTCATCATCTTCCACTTCACTATCTGGTTCTTGAAAGTTATTGTTGTTGCAGGTCAGAAGATGTGTTAATGATACTTTGCAGCAGAAGATGTGTTAATAAAGTCTCACTTACACCAATTCTGTGATTTTTTTCACTCTTGCAGGTAGAGGGAATGCCACAGACTGCAAAGTAGAGAGCTACATACCCTCCAAGTGAGTTCCTTGCAATGTACTCAGAAACTTATTCAAGTGAAATCTTGATCTCAAACTATAACACAAACAGAATTAAAGAACATGGATGAATTCTAATATCTATTGCATCCTGAACTTTCCCATGCCCAAAGCAATACCAGAAGACTCCATACCCACACTATCAGGTGTTGAGCTGGAAACTATTAAAATCCATGAGTCTACGGCACATAGCAACAATCTATAATGAAAAAAGCTAACACACTGCACCTCCAAAATCTCCTATACTTTCCAACATTAAAGGTTCTGAATTCATGATTAACAAGTCAATAAACAACGACTATTGAATTCTAAGACCATATATTCCCAAATCAGTCTTATACGTTCATGAGACAAACAAATTAAACAACCAATTCCATCAGACATAGCAGAACGAGCAACATAGATACAAAAATCAAAACTTTCAATACCAAACTCGTTATGTAACACAGAAAGACAGAGAACAAACCACCTAAGGCAAAAGGGAACCAAAGTTCATACATTTCTTCAAAGGCTTATTAGTGGCCTTAACCGCAGCTGGAGCTAGGTTTTCGAGAGAGAGTTGAGAAAGAGGTGAAAAACCCTAAACGGCGGAGGAGAGATGAGATCGAATCTAAACAGAAGAAATGGAGAAGTGAAATGGATCGAAGAGATGAAGCCGGAGGGGAAGCGGAGGAGAGAAAATCGCCGGAAGCGGAGGAGAAGCAAAGGAATGATCGGGAAGCCAGAATCAGCGAAGGAGAGAAATTCGGTGGGTTTCTCTCGCGAGAGAAGAGAAGAGAGAACAAAATGATTTTTTTTTTCCACTGCTTTCGGGAAAACGCAACCAATCAACAGCCGCCATGTCATCTGATACTAGGTATCAGAAGTTTCACTGGACTGATACGGATCAGGCCCGTTTTAACTGTTTGATCCTTTAAATAATATTTTTTGGGCTTCTGATACTGTAAAAGTATCACCCATACACATGGTCTTAGTTTCTTAAGGACTTTTCAAAAAGTGTTTTGCAAATTAAATTTCTACAAAGTGCTAGAGCAGATCATCTCTAACCTAAAAAGGACAAGAATCTCACACCTATAAAATTATTCTTTTACAATGGTGAGTTTGTGTACGGTCCCACAAATAGACACAACTAATTATCTATCTATTGAATAATTTAGATGAATTTCAGAAAATCTGAAATTATAAAACTACTATATGCATATATCTTATGACAATCAATAGTTAAAAATTCAACAAGTTTGGAAAGAAGTTTTTTTATTTTTAAGTTGGAATATAGTTTTTTTTTTTTTTTTTTTTTTTTTAACTAAGAGGGGTTTTGGGTCTAGGCCTTAATCCCCCCATGGACCAGGAACAGCCTTTGCTAATACCTTATAACATGGCGTAAAGCATCCCTTCTACCGAGTTGGAAAATAGTTAAAAACACCAAATCAACAACATAAAGATAGATAGGGATAATGATGATCGTACAAAACACATCCTATATTAATAATGCGAGATGATCGATATTTGAAGACAAAAACCTTCTCTCTTATTAGCACATTGTGGGAGGAAGCCAAAACATGCGACCGGGTGGTGGAGTAGAGTCGGAGAGATAACGTATGGTGCGAGAGGCGAGATCACATATGCCAAAACCGGAACTATGTCCAGCAAAGTAGACAGAGTTAGGGTTAAGACCAGGGAAGTCCTTGGCAGAGAGACAGAAAGATTCATTCTCGCCCAAGAAAATGCAGAGATCGCCAATGTCATCGGTATAAGGACCAATCCCTTGCTCTTCGTCTTGCCGAAACACCATGATCTTGTGGGTCTTCCTGCAAAGGTCTTTTCTGTTTATGTAACGTGCGTCTCCCCATGTCGCAACTTCTCCTTTGTCCGTAAATCTCTCCACAAACCTGACAACAACACAGATGAACTCATCTTCAATCCCTTATAACAACACAAAGTAGAGAAAAAGACAGAAGAATGGGTTTTTATTACCATGCAACGATGAAGGATTGGCCCGAAGCTGACTCGACTAGTTGTTGTTGGATCCTGAAACGAGAGAGACGCATTTCGTTCTTCAACTCTGGTAATTCGTCAAGAAAGTTAGAGAAGAGGAATCTCTTGTAGCCACTAACCGGAGTGGGAAAACCGGTTTTCGGTGTGAAATCTGTTGGACCAGTGTAGTCAGGGTTACAATTGTTCAAGTAAAATCTCCGGTCTCTCTCCGAGTAAATGACGGTAGAAGAATGGAAAGATGGGCAAGGCACGTTGATGCGAGTCCACTCGGAGTCACCAGTTCGACAAAGACTGACTCGTGACCCGTAAAACTTGACGGCGACTACACAATCTTCTTCATTTGAAGATGAGACAGAGACATTAACATGGTGTTCATATTTGTCTCTGGTTATTGGAGGTAAAGAAATGATCTTCTTCGAAGGGTTTAAGATGTTAGTGAGACGCACTGTTAAATCTTTCTTGTTCACCAAAGCTAACCATCCTCTTGATGATCCTATCCTACGAGATTTATAGACCTCCTTTGATAGAATCTTGTTTTCGATCTTCACTTGCTCTTGTCTCCTCGGATCGTATAGGTTAAAGTTGACAACTTTTCCACCGCAAGGAGATATTCCGACAACATCGTCGCCGAGGAGGAGGTAAGGTGTTGCCGCCGCCGTGGCCGTAGAGAATTTTGACCGTCGGAAACAGAGGAAATGGTTCCGGGCTGATGAGAGCTTTGAGATTCGGCACAACAAAAGCTGAGACATTGTTGTAAAACCCTAATTTAGGAGAAGAGAGTCAAAGACAGCAAAACCCTACAAAATCCAAACTTTGTTCTTTCCTTGTGGAATAATTTATTAGAGGTGCAAGAAAATGTAAAGTTTCTATAACCGGAAAAAGCCTGTGAAGAAAATTCAGAAACACACCCAGTATTTCTATGCTGTTTTTAACATTACCCCACTATTAATAGTTGTTACATAGAAGTTCCTGTCTGGTATATAAATGATCATGATTCATATGCACATATTTAGGTTTGATTTTCTATAAAACTCCACATTTGAACAGATCAATACGCTGTCCTATGACATAGGAATACCATATGTGCTGCGATTAAGCATTATAAAATCAAAGGAAATGATCAGTTAGGCTTAAATCGATAATCTATTTAGGGGTGTCAAAATGGGTTAATACCCATGGGTAACCCGAACCCGCCCATGATTTTAGTGGGTTTGGGTAGAATTTTTTTACCAATATATATAAATGGGTTTTAGTGGGTTACCCTATTAGGGTTATGGGTTTAATGGATAAAACCCATTAGGGTCATGGGTTACCTATGGGTTTCATAACGAAAATTAAAAAGTAAAATTTATATATATCTATATTAATATATTATGTAAAATTTATATAAATATATGTAAAATATCTTCTTTTCTTTACAACTATATATGTAAAATATCTAAAATAACTATTAAAGTTTACATTTTACCTAAAAATAAAAGTAAAAAGTAAAATCCGATTCGGATGCATCTAAAGAAGATTCAAATGTTCTTTAAATTAAGACTATTTTTTCTTTTTTATTTGGTTTTATGGTTCTTTGGATTTGTGGTTTTAAGATTTTAGGATGCTTTTCTATTTTAATATCTAGATTTTTTTAATTTATTATTTAAAAACTTTTGTTGGTTTACAATTTTATGTTATTTTTTGGATTTTTATTATTTATATATTTTATTATACATATATATGGGTACCCATATAACCCATTAAGCCAATAGATTTCTACAATAATGGGTTTGGGTATGTAAATTCAACCCATATAAATATATGGGTCGGGTCAAACCCGTCCATTAAACACTCGAACCCATATGGGTTTGGGTCGGGTCGGGTCGGGTTACCCATTTTGACACCCCTAAATCTATTAAGTGTTGGGGTGTTTTGTAGACAAGAAAAAAAATATATTGAGAAATGCGGTGAGCGTGGATCGAACACGCGACCTTCAGATCTTCAGTCTGACGCTCTCCCAACTGAGCTATCCCCGCTTCTTATTTATTAACTTATTTTATGTAATAACTCACTAGATAATGATATATTGTATCAATTTTTGGAAACTTGTTTGTTTCCATTTTTTGGGTTAGTGGAGTATCTTTTCCTATGGGTTCAATGGTGTAGGAAACATCAAACAACCACTTCTTTAAAGCAATTCATATGATGTTTGTGGCTTCAATTAGCCTCTCTTAGAAGGAACAAACTTTTTGATCAACAATTCAATAGCAAACTTGCATGGTTTTAAATATGTACTACGAACTCGAATAGTTCTGCTGCAATTATTCTTCCTAATAACAAAGTGACCTTAGTCAAAAGGATTCAAACTAGTAAAATGTAGATGCTTTGTTATACTTCTCATGAAAATATGAAGACATGAACTTGTTTGCGAAATTAGTTGCTTCGATAAAGAGGTTTTACTATGTATGCCATAGCATATGAATGTTCATTACATAATAGGAGAAGATACTCATCAAATTCATCTGTCCAGATAGTACAAGTAGTACATTTTCTCTAGATTCTTCTGATTTGTTGTGTCCCAACATGAAGATGATTTTCACTTATCTAACCTTGTTTCCTTGACCAGCGAATCATCACATTGTCCTAAGATCCTCTCTTTCCAGTTTGTAAGTGAATTTTGAAGCTGTTAATTGTTAAACATGAAACTTAACACCAGTGTTCTAAAATACGCTATACGCTAGGCGTACGGTGGAGCACCGTATAGCGTATAGACGTATATACGGTCGTTTATGCGGGGACTATACGGTAGATATTTTTTATTAAATAAATATAAATATATATAATAACAATGAAACATAAATATAGTAACATGATGATACTATACATGAATACAAAAAAATTCAAATTTTCAACTTTACAAAATATTTTTAAAATTTTAAATAACTAAGGGTCTGACTGGTTTAAACGCAGCGGTTGCGGTTGCGGTTGCGGGAGTTTGCGGAAGCGGGCGGTTGCGGCTTTAAGCGTTATCAAGCGTTTTGAACGACTGGTTTAGCGTTTGAAAATTAGTGCGTTTACGGGAGTTTTATGACTGGTAAACCAGCGGGTGCGATAGCAGTTAAATAAAAAAATGACCAAAATAAATAAAAAATATTTCAAAAAAAAAGAAATAAAAACACCAATATATTATGATGATAATATTAGAAAAATTGAACATGCTTAATAATTAAAACCATAAATAAAGTACTAAATAATTATTCAAAAATAAATAAATTTTGTAACAAGATAGTACTTTATGCATCTGGTTTAACATCAAAAATTGCATCAAGTAATGGGAAAAACTGTAAATAACGTTGAATTCAATCAAAAAGCAAGTGAGTTTCTATTCGAGAAAACAAATCGAAACATATATTCAATCAAAAAGCTAAGCAATACGTAATGAAAAAAAAAAAAACGATGCCATGAAAAATATTCAAAAAGTTACACATGAGGTGATGAATGAATAAAAAGATATATGATACTTACATTTGGTTATTAATTTTCATCAGTTTGGATGGAAAACATTGAGAGAATAGAGTTTCAGAATATTATTAGGGTTTCTGATGAGAACGTGATACAAAGTGATACAAAGATGAAGATATATATAGAATTAATATATATTATTATAATAATTATAAGTAAATGTTTAAATTTTTTTTTTTAATCCAACCGCTACCGCCCGCAACCGCAAACGCTTGCGGAAAGGAGCTTTTGAAATTCAGCGATTTTGAGCGGTTCGAAGCATGACGGAGCGGTTTCTATGATTGGTACCAACCGCTAACAACCGCAACCGACCGCTAGCAACCGCTAGGAGGGTGCTAGCGAGATAACCAATCAAGCCCTAATAAGCATAAAAATAATGGAAAAGAATGATAATTAAGTTATTTTATAGTTAATTATTATGATTAATTTTTTGAGAGCCAAACTAATAATTTTGTTAAATCATTTTTCCAAATATTAATAAAATGACATTGTTTTGTTTTGAGTACTTTTAAAAAAAACGTCGCATATGCGGATTTCACCGTATATACGCCGTATAATCGCCGTATTTGTAGAACGTATAGCTTTCACCGTATTAAACAACTAAATAGCTATAATACAGTACAGCTTTCTACCGTACAGCGTATATATGCCGTATATACGGCCGTCCAGACCGTATTTTAGAATACTGCTTAAAACACTTTCAAAGTGTATCCATCTCAGCACCGAAACCTCTGTGTGAATCAGAGTATCTTATGACTTCAATTTCCTTGCACGAGTCAAAAGTCAAAACTTCAGCAACGTTAGGACTGTGCAATAAACAAAGAGACAGAGACAGAGACAGAGACGATTCCTTGTTTCTCGAATGTTGAGAAAGACTCTAACTTTAATCTCACTAAGAAGACCCTTCTCTTCAATTTCCCGAAAACCATCGCCTAAAACCCTAACCCCACACCAAAAGTCCTCCTTTGAATCAACTCTCCACCATTCACTAATCACCCACGACACTGATCAAGCATGGAAGGTCTTCCGATCCTTCGCCGCCGCTTCTTCTCTCCCCGACAAGCGTCTCCTAAATTCTCTCATCACCCACTTGTCCTCGTTACACCACGCAGATCAAAACACTTCCCTCAGGCACAGACTCAAGCGTGCCTTTGTTTCCACGACTTACGTTATCGAGAAAGATCCGATTTTGCTTGAGTTTGAGACCATCCGTACGGTTTTGGAGTCAATGAAACTAGCGAAAACTTCCGGGCCAGCGTTGGCTTTGGTGGAGTGTATGTTTAAAAACAGGTACTTTGTTCCTTTTGATCTCTGGGGGCGTTTGATTATTGATATCTGTAGTGAAACTGGAAGCCTGGCTGCGTTTCTTAAGGTTTTTAGGGAAAGTTGTAGAATTGCAGTATATGAGAAGCTTGATTTTATGAAACCGGATTTGGTAGCTAGTAATGCGGCTCTTGAAGCGTGTTGCTGGCAGTTGGAATCTCTGGCTGATGCTGAAGATGTGATTGAATCTATGGCTGTGTTGGGTGTGAAGCCTGACGAATCGAGCTTTGGGTTTCTTGCTTATTTGTATGCGAGAAAGGGGCTTCGAGAGAAGATTAGTGAGATTGAGAATTCAATGGATGGTTTTGGGTTTGTAAGTAGAAGAATCCTTTATTCTAATGTGATCAGTGGATATGTTAAGAGTGGTGATTTAGATAGTGTTTCTGATGTTATACTGCATAGTCTTAAAAGAGGAGGAGAAGACTCGAGTTTCCGTGAGGAAACGTACTGTGAATTGGTTAAAGGGTTTATAGAGAGTAAAAGCGTTAAGTGTTTAGCCAAACTGATAATCGAAGCTCAGAAGCTTGAATCTCTGTCCATTGACGTTAACGGTTCAGTTGGGTTTGGAATCGTAAATGCTTGTGTCAAGCTCGGATTTTCGGGTAAAAGTATTCTCGATGAAATGAATGCTCAGGGAGGATCTGGAGGGATTGGGGTGTATGTGCCGATCTTGAAGGCCTATTGCAAAGAAGGCGGAACAGCTGAAGCTACTCAGCTGGTTACAGAGATCAGCAGCTCTGGGCTTCAATTAGACGTTGAGACCTATAACACTATGATCGAATTTTCCATGACGAAACAGGATTTCCTATCTGCGCTTACATTGTTTAAGGATATGAGAGAAACAAAAGTATCAGATTTGAAAAGATGCTACTTAACAATAATGACAGGTCTCCTTGAGAATCAGAGACCTGATTTAATGGCAGAGTTTGTGGAGGAAGTTGTGGAAGATCCTCGCGTAGAAGTGAAGTCCCATGATTGGAATTCCATCATCCATGCCTTCTGCAAATCTGGGCGCCTAGAAGATGCAAAGAGTACATTCAGAAGGATGGCTTTCCTTCAGTATGAGCCAAATAACCAGACATACTTGTCATTGATCAATGGATATGTGAGCTGCGAGAAGTACTTCGAGGTGGTGGTTTTGTGGAAAGAGTTCAAAGACAAGAAAGCAAAACTGGAGCATGCTCTTGCGGATGCGTTCTTGAATGCATTAGTCAAAGGAGGGTTCTTTGGCACGGCGTTGCAAGTGATAGAGAAATGTCAGGAGATGAAGATATTCGTGGACAAGTGGAGGTACAAGGCAACGTTCATGGAGACTCAAAAGAATCTCAGATTGCCAAAGTTGAGGAAGAGGAAGATGAAGAAAATGGAGTTTCTTGATGCCTTTAAGAACTGGGCTGGTCTTACCACATGAAAAAATCTCTCAACGATCAAATCCAAAACTTTTCTCTTGGTGCGGCCATGATAAGATTAACAGAGAGAGTTTATAGTCATTCGTTTTTTTTAACGTTTGGAAGCTCAAAGATTGTTTCCGCATATGCTTAACTCAATTCTTTGAAAGTTCCAAGAGAGTTTGGATAGTTCTTATTTCACATTATTAACTCATTAAGTATGCACAATAATAGCATCCGATGTATCTCTTGTTTCTTATATTATGATTTATTATGCATTTTAGAGTACAGAATAAATTACACGTCAATCAAAACTACTAAAACCACAGCAAGCTGGAACTGTATCTTTTGGTAAACTTCTGTGGTCGATAAGAAACTGCAAGTAATCTGGAGTGCCACAGCCACTGGTTTGATACTCCGACCCAATGCCTTCCCTTCTGCCAAGCTTTGAAACACTCTTTCTGTGTATATTTACAAGTAAACCGAAGCCCACCTCTGAGTTGAGGTTAAGCATCAACATTCCTTATTGCTGATTGCAAAGAATCTTTCCCCTTTGATCAATGTTGCTGTTGTATTGGCCTGAAGAAGCAAACATACTCTGCCCTGAATGTTAGATGTGGAGTATTGGAGCTTCAAATATGCATGTGACCTGAATGTGCTGCAGCTCAGTTGAAGAAGTATGGCGACTGTAGGACCTTCCTCAGATCAAAGTCGCCTCGTTCTGGTAATGGCGGAAAACTTATGTCTGGGAAGGACTTTTGGAAACTCTCCAACAACTATCAATACACAGATAAACCAGCCATCATGAGTTTAGTTATAAGAAAACAAAGAAATAAAATTGTAACGTTGGTAGTATTCCCCCTGAAATATGAAATAAGTAGATTCTTTTACGTTTTCTAAGATTGGTTTTTCGTAGAGCTCGACAAACTTCTCTCTGAGTATTGTGTTCATTATTTCAACATCACATGCATGCGTCCAGAACGAATCATGCACCCCTACAAATACGAAATTGGTATGAAGAGTACGAATCTAGAATGAGAAATCAACATCAGGTAAATGCATATGGAAAGGCTATAGAGCTGACCTGCGAAACTCAAGCCCACCCTGTTGCAGGCAACTGCTGTCATCATCATGTGAGACCCATCAAGAGAATGTATAAAATTTGGTGCAAAAGCAGTCATCTGCCTCCTCGCCGCGACCTGAACCAAGAATACAGTATGTGGTGCAGAAAGATGAGACTATTCTGCTTAAAACTCATCAAATCAACCCAAATGCTACATTACGATAAGATGTAGGCTGAACCCTACTCTTTCTACAAATAAGAATGTCAGAAAAAAAGTTATGGTGAATGAAATTTGGTTGGGTTACCTTATCAGTCTCACGGCTTAGAGTCAACACCTGAAGGGTAGTCTTAACCTGCCAAAATTGATGCGTCTCAAATTCAGTGATATTCTATCAATTTTTTTCAGCTGATCATTTGTGCTCCTTCATTTATCAAAGAAGTCAAGAGCATTACCAAATGTCTTCCAGGCTTCCGATAAGGCTGTACAACTGGAAGTCCAAGAGGAGTCGTCCAACAAACTGCTTTGTTTTCTGAAGCTATTATCTGTCCACCACAGAAAACAACTCTCATTGTCGTAACCATTTGTCAAGTGAAAATTCCTTCGTAACTTATAATTTCTTAAGCGGAAGCCTCAATAAGAGCATCACGGATATAAGAACTGACCTTTGCACAATCACCAAACCAACTCTTGATAGCTCTAGCAGCTTCAAACATCTCTTCCAATGCTTTCAAAGTGATCTAGAAACAGAACCAAAAAAGGAGTGAACATTCGATGCCAAAATGCAAAAATCAATCGCAGATTAAAAATGCATAACCATAGAAAGTATATTGTTGCCCAAATCAAGCAATTAAATTATCATTTCCTTACTTTTGCTGCATAACAAGCTGCATGAAAAGTCAGTGAATCGTCCTCAAAGGTACCACGTTCTTTTAACCTCTTCTTTATTTGGTCACGTGCGCCAGAATAAGTAACACCATACACTGATGTCATGACAGTCTGTTTTACCAGCTTTCTGTCAACCTAAGGAATTTCAATAGTAGAGTCCTGTTGTCAGATAGGATGATTACAAACAAGCATTACAGTGACACATAGTAGCAGTACATCTGATCCTTATAGTGGTGGGATAAGAATGGGTTGTCAGGCAACATGTTTGGCAGAAAGTGGCCAATATAACAAGCAAGAGATGTGAAAAACCTGGTCGAGCATGAGTTTGGCATATGTGGCATTTGGAAATGTTTCAGGATCTTCCTTTGCATCTTGCTGCATGATCTTGAAAACCCTGATTTAATGAAACCAAGTTAAAATCCTGTCTGAGTAGAGTGTTACTATAGCCAGAGAGATAAGGGAATATAAAGATAGATAAAGTACCTAGCCGCAATTTCTGCATAAACATCTGCCGGCTTTTCACCTGTTACAAGGTTGACAGCATCTGCGCCCAACTATAATAGAACCAATTTGAAAGAAATGAATCAGAGAACCTTCAGGAGAAATACATTTGCCTATGCTCGAAAGGATGCATACAAAAAAAAATTATAGTTACTGTAAAACTAATGGCATACCTTATCCCTCCCAAGAGCAGCATAGTGTTGTAAACCATTACATGAACCATCCTTGCAATAGAAAAATAATAAAGGAAAGTAAGATTATCTACTTACAGATGATGATCTCGAAGCAACAAAGGCGCCTATATAATTTTCATTTCGCCAGAATGTCACAAAAGTTGTTCATGTACAAGTATAGATAAAATCTAGCGAGTACCTGGTGGATGGGGATATGAGATATAGCAGCTTCAGGAAAGGGGCTTCTCAAGGCTTCTGAAAGATTAATGCAAGCAGCCAAACATTGAAAGGGATCCTCTGCGTTAAGCCACCATCTTTTTCCTTCAAGAGGTCTATCAGAAGAATCATATATATCTTCCAAGTGACTCTCAGTAAACGCAATCCGATCCTCATAAGCCAGCTTATCGACTCCACCAGCATATAAGTTTGCTATATGTATCTTCAGCCAACGCAACCCGGATTTCCCAAGAGGCTTTCCCTCACAAAACTCAAGGATGCCTCGGCAGAGATCAGACCCGAGATGGTTAAGATATGGATGTATGGGATATGCTCGGCCACGAAAATCAACATTGTGAGGGTAGTAGAAACCTTCCTCGTCCTTCATTTTACGTGCCACCTGCTCAATCAAATCAAGATGTTTTTATACATCACAGCAGCAAAAAAGAGTGCAAAAAGAAGTCTTCTCTTACCTCGAGTTTGAGCTCTATATCACACCTTTGTGAATGTCTCTCATTATTTTGCTTAATTGCTTTTTTCGATTCCCATTTCCAATTTTTAAATTTTTCATGGTCTTCCCTTTCCGGCTCCTCTGGAACGGGTACCTTTTGTAGTTTATAAAGACGTGAGAAAAAATCAAAATTTATGAAAGAGATGTAGGAATCAAAATTCTTCATTCTTCTGAAGAAGATGGCTAGCGGATGGGTGAATAAGAGAGATCTTACATCTTCACGGTCAACCAGACCACCAAGGCGACCTCCATTAGCCCAGATTCTGTCCACCAAACTTAACACCTTTTTGTTTATTCTCCATTTGGTGTTTCCTAGAGTATCTAAAGCCTGATTAAACAAAAGGAATCACATGAACTTATCTGTTAATAACACAATATTCATAAATTTCGCAACTCCCATCTGCTTTTAAGCATCCAATAAATGGTTAAGCTCAAGAAATATTAACTCGCAATACAGGTAAAGGAACTCAGACCTCAAACACTGGCTCCAGTTGCTCCTTTGGCGTTCGTCTCATTACAGTACGTTGTTGTATAGCTCCATGTGTTCTCATGATGAATGAAGGCAAGAAAAGGTGTGCCCCTTGATCATACCTGTAAAATACTGTCAGTAGCAATTCTAGAAACATACTTGAGCAAACTGTAGATATCCCCTGTATGACGGCTATATAAGAACGAATGCCATAAAAGGATAAATCTATAAAGGGGATCTAGCAAGAGTAAGAAAGGAACAATATAAGTCCTAATTATTGGTGAAAAGATCTCATACCCTGTCCAGTTCTGGGGAGGTATTAGCATTGGCAAGTAGGGAATGACCATATGTCTAGCCTGTTTAAGACAAAGGAAAATTGTGAGAAAAGAGTAGGAAGATTGTCTCAGACTCAATTAAAAATGCCTTGATCTATAGTGGTAAAAGATTGTTCCGACCCAAACATCACAAAGGTACAACTGATACCAGATAAAAGAACAGTAAAAACATAGTCCACGATTCTGCTTACTGATTTGTCAAGGCCCTTTAGGACCAAAGGATCGCATTCGATGCAACCATATCTCCTGCTCGTTTTTCTGAGGAAGAATACAATAGAATGTAAATAAACAGCAGAGACAAGGAGAGGGAGAGACAGACAGATACATGTGAATGAGCATAAACAGAAATGCAAAACTCTTACGTATTTTCTAATGTGACAGTTCTGAAATTTTGCTTAAAAGCAGGTCGGATGTCAGGTGGACCATCATCAAACTGTTCAGCTGGAGGTTGTATATATGCATTTTCAATCAGCAGCTGAATCAAACGTGCGCCGACCTAGAAGCACAAGAGCCAATATGATTGAATCACAGAGAAGAGAAAAAAAGAGAAGGAAGAGAAGAATTATTATAAAGCTCTGTGCATTAACAAGTGTGGAAGTATAAACAAACCTTCACTTGAGCCTCTTGACCCCATGGCTTGAATGAGTCATGTTTCCTCACTAATACTTTTACTTCCCTCAACTTATTTTTTTCCATCAGTACAGTAGCTCGTTTCCTCGCCTTTTCCGTTTCTTTGGCCACGGTTTCTTCTGAAACATGCACAGCTTCTGTATTGATCGTCTTGCCAGTTGCATTTTTTTTATTATTTTTCTGCAAAAAACTGTTGATCCTGACCTGATCCAGTAACAAAATACACAAACCATCAAACCAATATACACTTCATAACCCATGGGGCCAAGGCAATATGTATCAATGACACATTACTATATTCACTCTCAAACTATATCATGAAATAGCATCAAAAGCACCACGAGAAATTAAAACCCACCTCCTGCTCAACGGCTTCCCCGATCTGAGTAGCAGCATTCACTAACTTAACAATGCCAACACCTTCAACGTTAGTCATCAACAATCCCATCATCTTATTCATAGTGATAACAGCCATCTTATCAGCCGGTAACTGCTCCATAAAAGGCGCATACGGAATTTTCCCTTTCTTGATTTTGAATAGATCAAGATCAGCTTGAATAGCATTACGCACAGGCTCAAACCAGCCGAGAAACAAAGTCTTCATATAAGGCAAATTCGGTGCAAGCTTCTGCTCACACATATCTGCAAGAATCTCTCGACACTCTCTGGCCGCTCTTTCCCATTCTTCAGTCTCCATTTTCACTTGTCTTTGTCTCAGCATATAGTACTTTTGTGCTCCCATTCCCGCAATAACTCTCTTTGGCGGTGTCGCTGCAAGCCTAGCTTTTTTACGGATTCTCTCAGTTTCTTTCTCCATTTCTGTTATCAACTCATTAACTTCATCAGACCCAGAAGACTCATCTTCAGGATCAGTCGAATCAATAGCTTGCGCAGCTGTAGCATACCCTTCAAACACATAGCATTGACCATAACGAAACGAGCTCAATCCACCAAATTCGTCAATTGGGTTTATCGATAATCCATTTCTAACGCCAATAAGATTAACAGAAGAAAGAATCCCACGAACTCTATTCACTTGAAAATGAGTACCGGAGCTAGAATCAGATAAAAACTTAACCTTTCTCAATGAAGCTCTTCCCAAAATGTTCCTCCACATTTTTTAATCGTCTTTGTGATCGCCACGAAATGGTAACTTCTGATAGATTACTTCTTCCGCGAGCTATGTAGCTACTGGATTTTGTAGAGGTATCAATACAAACATAGAAATCAAAGAGTGAAGATTCGATGAACAAGACTTGTGTGAAGAGAAGAGAGATCTGGAGAAAAGAGAAGGCGCCGTGAAAGTGAAGTACACAGCCACCGAAATAAACCCTTCATAAAACCTTCGGTTTCTGCTTCACATTTCATGGATCTTTGTAAAACCCGACCCGCTTATCATATCCGTTACCGAACTTATTTGGGCTCAAAGCCCATATTCTAGCACGAGTTATTAATTGTTAAAAATAAAAATATAACAACTTAACATAACATCAACAAATCAGAGTGGCGCAGCGGAAGCGTGGTGGGCCCATAACCCACAGGTCCCAGGATCGAAACCTGGCTCTGATACAATCTTTTTTTTTTTCTTTTTCTCTTTTGTAACTCTTGGGCTTCTCAAGCCCCAATAAATTACCCATAATTGCCCCAAGACTGATCATTCAATAAGCCCTTCATAGTATTTTTCGGTTTTCGGTAGGACGAGGGGAGATTAGTTTTAATGTTAATACTTTTGTTTGGGGAAAATCACATATTTAACCCTCAAAGTGTAACTAGGATGCACTTTAAACCTCGAAAGAATTCTACTAACACTATAAACCACTAAAATTGTTTTACTAACACTTTAAACCTCCAAACTAATTTTTCTGTTTGCAAAGCCATAAAAAATGATGAAACAATCAATTTATGTTTGTTTGATATATATTTCTTTAATTTAGTTTTAATTTTAATTAATTTTATTATTTATAACGATTTTGACGATAAAAAAAAAGTAAAAAAAAAAATCATCATCTTCGATTATTCACCGTCTGAACACAATTTTTCAAATTTTTATTTAGTTGATTGTATATGTTTACCATCTTTTTATTCAGTTGGTATTATGAGATTCCAATTTATCTACTGTAGAGAGAGTAAAGATACTTATGGATCAGTCTAAAAGATTGTTTCAACAGTTTATCAAGAAATTTCATGGTCGGACAGTGAGTAAACGATGAAAATAAAGTTTTTTTTTGTTTTTTATAGATTTTTATTAATCGTAATAAATAATAAAATTAACTAAAATTTAAATTAAATTAAATAAACATATATTAAACAAACATAAATTGATTGTTCCATCATATTTTATAGCTTTGCAAACAAAAAAGTTAGTTTGGAGGTTTAAAGTGTTAGTAAAACAATCTTGGTGGTTTATAGTGTTAGTAGAATTCTTTTGAGGTTTAAAGTGCTTCCCAGTTACACTTTGAGGGTTAAAAATATGATTTTCCCCTTTTATTTATATGTAAATGAAAGTGATACATAAAAACATAAGAGATTAGAATATGTTATTGTTACTCATTCGATTAGACCATATGCAAGGGGAGAACTTTTGAGTGTGTTCTTAAGATTTAAAAATAAGAAATAAGGTGAACAGTAGTAAAACAGTTCTAACTTATGCTGCAAAATGTTCTTCCTGAAGAATAGTTTTTATAATTTTAAGAAAGTTGTATTCACTATCAACATTTTTATTATTTTAAAACCCTTAAGAACACGTTAAGTGTTCCCATTGCCTATGCTCTTAGAAAGTACATAGTGAAAAAATAAACAGATCAGAAAGAGGCCACGTGCATCACGTGACAACCTTAAATCTGATAGGTTAGAATCCCGTCTAATCACGTGAACCCCACGTGTCATCACAAACAACGGTTCATTTAACGGATAATCACATCGTTTCGTACACGTGTCAAAACCAGGAAACTGACGGACAAAAACTCAAGTAACCTCACGTAGTCTCTCCCCCAGGTAATCAAAACTCAGCCGAGTCACGAGTCACCAAAAAAAAAAAAACCAAATAAGCAACTACAAGAAGCTCGTCGACGGCAAAAGTAAAAAAAAAAACTCTCCGGCGAATATGAGAACCGGAAAAGGAAATCAAGAGGAAGAAGATTACGGAGAAGAAGACTTTAGCTCGAAACGTGAAGGTCCTTCTTCCAACACTACTGTTCATAGCAACAATAACAACAACAGAGGTAATTGTTCGATTTGGGAGATTTTTTGAATTCGTAGTTGTTGTTTCTTCGATTTGTGTTTTCATTGGAGCTATTGTTGATCTAAATCGAGATTGATTTGGTTTGGAGAGTTTGTGATGAGATTTCTTGTTTTCTCTGTATGATTCGGTGTTTGATTTTGAAAGCAGATTCAAAGGAAAATGATAAAGCTAGTGCGATACGTTCTAAACATTCGGTCACTGAGCAACGGAGAAGAAGCAAAATCAATGAAAGGTATGTTCGAATAAACAGAGGATTTGTGTTTGGGAATTTTGCTCTGCCTCAGTCAGATTGTGGTTATTGGTATGGGACTTAGTTATACTATATCATCTTTGTTTCCTTAGTAGTATGAGTGCTGAATTTATAAATCTCTTCTCAGATTTCAGATATTGAGAGAACTGATTCCCAACAGTGAACAGAAAAGAGATACTGCTTCCTTCCTTTTAGAGGTATTCAATTTTATGATGTTTAATACGAATGTTATGGCATTTAGATTTTGTTAGCCTTAATATTATTGCTGTTACAACATTCTAGGTGATAGATTATGTTCAGTATTTACAAGAGAAGGTGCAAAAGTATGAAGGATCGTATCCAGGATGGAGTCAGGAACCAACAAAGTTGACGCCATGGGTACAATTTTCACCTTCTTCTTTTGTCGGTTTCTCAACGAGTTTCTGTGATTGTAGACATTGTAGCAGCCTTACTATTTCGATTCCCACTGCTATTTCACTATTCTGAGCATGTTTTTGCACCTGCAAGTCTTTCTGCTGCCAGTTTTGTGTGACTTTTAGCTGAAGCTTATGTTTTCTTGACTGGAACAGAGGAATAATCATTGGCGAGTTCAAAGTTTGGCAAACCATCCAGTAGCTATAAATAATGGATCTGGTCCAGGGATACCTTTTCCTGGAAAGTTTGAAGAAAACACTGTGACTTCGACACCTGCAATTGTGGCAGAACCGCAAATCCCGATTGAATCTGACAAAGGAAGAGCTATAACCGGCATATCGATTGAAAGTCAACCTGAGTTAGATGACAAAGGATTACCACCACTACAACCAATTCTTCCAATGGTACAAGGCGAACAAGCTAATGAATGTCCTGCAACTAGTGATGGGCTACGCCAAAGTAATGACCTGGTTATTGAAGGTGGAACCATTAGCATCTCTAGTGCCTACTCGCATGAGTGAGTTAAACCTGATGTTCTAACTCTGCCTCATTTCTGTTACTTTTTTTTTATCGAATTGATCTGTTGGTTTCTTAATAATGTGTATTCTGAAATAACCAGGTTATTGAACTCATTAACACAAGCTCTCCAGAACGCAGGAATCGATCTGTCGCATGCAAAACTTTCTGTGCAGATTGATCTTGGGAAACGAGCCAATCAAGGACTAACTCATGACGAGCCATCAAGTAAGGTAAACTAGTCGGCTTCACTTTTTATGTAACAGTAACCATATGCGGTGATGTTGATACATACTTTCTTTGCAGAATCCATTATCATCTGATACACAAGCAAGGGATCCAAGCATTGAGGAAGAATCTGAACATTCTCACAAGCGGATGAAAACACTGTGACATTTCTCTCTCAGGCTCCACCGCTTTGGAATATATAAATGTATTGACAGATTCCTTCTATCGTGTACATTGTTCGGCTTCTAGGGGCTTCCTATAGTCGTTAAGATAAACTTTGGTTAGTAGATTCTACGTTTTTTGTGGTTCTGAGTTTGTATCAACTTCTGCATCATTCATGTAACCTATCAAATATAATCTCTTCTGGAATAGCAGATTACGTTTCAAGTTATTGCATTATTTTTTCTGATTTTGTCTTCCTTTTTTTTGTTGTTGTTTATCCTCGTTGGAGAGAATGAGATCAGGGCAATAAAAGACTATTATAGAATCATTTGAAGCTAAACCAAAGATGATGATATGATTCTTTTATCTATTGTTGTGATAACCCATAACTTTGAGAAGAAAAGCATAATCAAAGGCAGTCTCTTCGCACTGAGCATAGCGACCACCTTCACCAAAATGGCCTCCGTTCATATTTGTTCTCAGAATCACTGCCCGTGAGCAGTCGTGGCACGTACTGTCCCGTATCTTAGCCACCCATTTTGCGCCTTCCCATACTCCAACCCTGACCCAAAAACACACGCAAACTGTGATCCAAAGATTCTTATTTAAAACAAAAATGGGTTTAAGGGTTCTTGTGCGAAGCTTGCCTTGAGTCATGAAACGAAGTTGTGACAAGCATGGACGGATAGCAAACATCTTTTCGGATGTTATCATATGGAGAATAGCTAAGGATGGATCGGAAGTCGGTTAAGTTGTCTGGGTTACCGAATTCTTCATGGTCTAGGAGTGTGAGAGGTAAATTTGGATCCGATAATGTGTTTAACACATCAACAAAAGGAACCTGCCCAAATGGTACACCTTGATGATATGAGCTTTTGATTATTCTTTACACAACTTAATGCATTTGCTATGCCATAATATTCTTACCTTCAAAATCGCAGCTTGAAATAGACTCGGGTGCATATTCATGGCTGCAGCTGGAAGAATAGCTCCTGCGCTGTACCCAATAGCAGCAAGATGATGTCTATGAACATAGCCCTTTTCGATTAGATATTTTGCACTGTATATGAAATCTTGGATTGAATTTTGTTTCAACAATCTAGTTCCGGATTTGTGCCATGAAAAATCCCCACTGCCTCCTCCCCTGAGGCCAAAATGAAACTCTTATAGCAGCACATTCAAATAAACCACTCTTATACCAAGTGAAGACAACGTGAAGCAGATGATAATTGACTGCTTTGGTTATGTTTAGTGACTGACCTCACATCAGCAAAAGCAATCACCCAACCACGATCAAGCATACTCAATCGATTTGTGCACCAGCTTTTGTCCAAAACTTCACCGTAAGCGCCATAACCTATCAACATTCCTGGGGATTCACTCTTCTTCCATGCTTCTCGTGAATACAAAATTGTAAGAGGGACTTCAACTCCGTCGTGCGAAGAAACTTCTTGTCTTTCACAAACATATGCATCAGATGAGTCCTCCCATTTAGGCATTCGAGGACCATCTTCTCCCTCGCTTGTTCTATCATTAAGTTTATCGCTATTCTCTATAGAGCGATCTGCAGCGTACCATGGTTTACTACTATCAGAATTATCTAAAACCCCTCCCTCCTGCTGCACAATTGAGAACAATCTTCTTGACACGTCATAGTCGACGATAGTGTCAGGAATCTGCAATTCCAAAAATAACAGTAAGATATTCAGAGAAAGTATCAGAGTAGAAAGAATAATTCAAATGCAAATAAACTATGTTATGGTTCAAAGCTAAAACAAATAGAGGAACCCGTTTCCTAAAGTAAGTAACTAAGTATATATACCACAGGAGACGAAAGCACCACTCGGTATATAGAGCTCTGGAAGTTGTGGTTTGAACCCGGGGCAACACTGCATGAATCAAATGGAAGAGGAAAATACCAAGGAACAAGATCATCCATATGCTGCAAAAATAGAAACATACCTTAGTAAAAATGTATGAACACCAAGGGACAGAGAAAAAAATACAAAGCAAGATTAATCAGAAATACCTTTGTATGTGCTTTTATGGGCATATCAATGGAACAGAGCATAGGTAAGCCGTTCTTATTAAGGAAAAGCACTAAGTAGTCATTGAACATGTCCATATCTTGTATTACCACATCATCATCTGGACAGAAAACAGTCTGACAAGAAAAATCAGTATTATTCTCCATCTTCAAAAGGTTTCGGAAAATGAGTGTTTATAAAATAACCAAAACCTGCCAGTCAGATGCTTCTTTTCCCTCCACTAAGCATCTAGTTAAATAATAGCCTTCACCAGACCACTCACTAATTGCATTTGAGGGAGAATTTGTAAGAATGTAAAAGAACCCATTGTGATGTTCAAGAAAACACTGCACACCAGGAACTCGCTCACGAGCTCTTTGCAAACCAGTCATTGGCTTATCAGCATTTACAATATAAACCTGAAAAACAAGATAACTCAGCTTGAGCTTAAAGTATATCGGTGAGACGACACCAAGAAAACAAAAAATGCAGTTGAAAGTTAGAAACAGGTAAATTCCTCGGATGAAGTCCTTGAGTTTGAATTGATAGTAACAAACTTGCCATCTTTTGTGGTCGTTATGTCTACACAGAAACTGGAATCCCTTTCAGTAAACACTACAGCATCATCTCTCCCATCTGATTCAACATTTGTGACAACAACCCTGCAAAAACAATTCACAATTGAGCAAACACTCCCCAAGTTTAATAATATTAAAAGGCTATCTATCTACAATGAGTCACTGTACTTGCCTGTGAGGTCTTTGGTTTTCATCTGCAACAGTGTAAAACAATGTGATTCCATCTAAAGCCCATGCCAAGCTTACAACTCCATCAACTTCCAACCTCGGAAGTAAACGACTAGTTCTCAAATCCTTAATTTGGAGAATGAAACGCTCACCTCCCTCGGGATCAACCGTATACGCAAGATAGTTATGATCAGGTGACACCCGACAAACCCCAACATGAACATAACCTGAAGTAAGTAGTACACATAACACTTACTTAATGATTTATGACTCTAAACCAACACTGCAACATTATATACTAAAGGAATAAACTTTACCAAACTGCTCTGCAATTTGATTCCAGTCAAGCACAACTTCTTCTTCTTCTGCTTCTTCTCCTCCACGAAAAAGACCAGAGAGCCAATTTGTTTTAACCTTCTCCAATCTCCTACACAGAAGAGGATACTCTTTTGCTTTGGGTATGTATTGCCTATATGACCTGCTCAAGTACAATTTTAAACCCGAATCAATCAAAGCTCACTCCTTTTGACTCGAATCAAAGAAAAGTTGCAAGATTGGAGAGATGAACCATTGTCCCCAACGCTCAGGAGGAGTGAAAAGCTCTTCAGGAATGCGAGTTTTCATCTCGGAGACTAAATCACGCCTCAGGGTTTCTGTGTCTGCCATGAAAGCTTGAGCGTATGAGTTCTCACGCTTGAGGAAGTCGACGAAATCGGAGTCGTCCGTATTCTTCATCCAACGGTAAGGATCTTGCCTTGTGATCCCATGAGATGAGATTGCTAATGGGATCTTCTTTGGAACCGGAGGAGCTTCCGCTGGAACAGAGAGTGATGATGTTCGTCCAACAAAACATTGCGTCGAGAAAGACAAAACAGATGATATTGTCGCCGGCTTGTAACGCCGGAGAAGAGATGTTACTGCCATAGCAATGACAGAGCAAACTTAAACCTCTCCAGCGACTTTATATCAAAGTTTCGATATTTTGGATAATTTTTGTATTCAAAGTTGCAAGCTTTTTTACTACAACAAAAAGAAAGTCTCGTTTTTTTTTTTTTTATAATTTGCGAATCGAATGAATAAAATGCGTCTTCTTTTGCATTGTCGCTTAAAGCAAAAGCTATACACTAATAATGAAACAGATCATATACCATCCTCATTTACTTCCCCACAATTGGGTGTAACAAAACTTAATATATCTCTAATTTTTTGCTGCATTTGTTTCTTTCTCTTCTTCAACATCCTGCAAGTATGTGAAAGGCAGATTTAGATTAAACCAAGATGTTCTCTTGTTGTGTCTTTCAAAGACCAGAGAGAAGGCAGATTTAGATTAAACCAAGATGGTTAACTTACAGAGTTGCCAATCTTGTCAAAGTCATCATCACCCAAGCTTCCATCATCATCACCATCACCATCATCTGCAAGGTTTTACAATTTACTCAAACAAAATCAATATTTAAGACAGCTAAAACTTGGGAAGCTACAACAAGTCAAGGTCTCTCACCAGGAGCTTCGTCGCTGTCTTCTAGATCTCCCAGAAGGAATGTATCGAGATCTTGCTCAGATGATGCAGTAGATGTTCTGTTCATTGTCACGTTCTTTTCAGCTAATTCTGTCCCTCCAACCCCTGGACTCTTCTTAGCTTCTTCATCTTTACTCCCTGCTTTGCTCCTAAGTTCCTCCATGTACTTTCTCTCATATCTGAGCCAAAACAAATAATTTCCGCTTAATCCATGCAGCTAAATTCACTAATACTTCTCAAAAATACACACACGAGTAAGGGCCAAGATCTTCCTCTATGTACTTTCCTTTAAAGGTTCCTTTTGGTTTTGCTATTCTAATTTGTGAGTTACATGGTTTTCCAAGATACCTACTGAACCGAGCTAGAAGCAGCATAGATGATTCGCAGCAACTAGAGAATTCACTAAGACTGTCTCTGGATCATATCTGTGCTCCTAAGGTACAATCACATCTCCCATATGCATCTAAATATCTAATCACATGTCTTAAGCTGTAGTGATTAAGCTATGAGACTTCATAGCCTTAGGGTTTCATTTTACCAACATATACATCGAATCACGTGTCTTAAGCTGCAATGATTAAGCTATGAGACTTCCTAGTCGTAGGAATATACAGGTCTTAAGCTATCTTTACCACCTCCTACACGCTTAATGCAATTCTCAATTTAGGTCTTTCCTCTACTTAAACTGAGTGTCAATAACATTTTCAGACTTTGAGAAGAGATGGTAGAGCCTTACGGTGCAACATGAGTGCTCACTAAAGTAAAGTATATCCTCCAGAACCTCCTTTCTTTCATCACTCGCGGGCATAATTCATATCTCAACTTCGAAATTTGCTGCAACATACACAAAATGAAAACATTAAACATAAGAGATGAATCTACAAGTTAACAAGTATGCAAGATCAAACTAATTCTCAGATTCAAGTATTACCTTAACGGAACCAAGAACAAGAGTGGCATGTCTCTCCTGCCACTCCGAAAGATCCTTCCGAACATTCGACGCACTAGTTTCCAAATCAGAAACTTGCGACGATTCATCTAATCCACATTCATCATAACACATTGCAAATCCTCAATTCCAAAACAAAGAATCACCAAAAGAACAAAGATAACGCAACAACAACAAACAACCATACCTTGTACAGGAAAAGCCTGAAACGTAGCAGATGTCAAACCTTTAACAAACTCTCTCAAATCATCAGTAATACCAAAGCTAACAAGCTCAGATTCAGAGATCACAGAACCACCACCACCAGATCCTGATCCTAATCCTCCAGGTATAATGTCGGCAATCGATTTAATATTCTGGATCTGATCAGCTTGTTTCAACGCAACGACTTTAAGCTGATCCGCTTTCGTTGAAACCTCGGCGGCGAATTCCTTAGATTTCTTCGCCGTCTCGGCTACAAATTCGGAGACATTGAGAGAATCGGCTTTCTTAGAAGCTTCGAGAGCGAACTCTTTGGATTTTTTAGCGGTTTCGGAGACGAGATTGACGAAAGTTGTTGAAGATGATTGTAGTGTTATGGTTTGTGATTTCTTCGCTGCTTCTTCTGCAAATGATTTCGCTCTCTTCCACAGATCTTCCATTTTTTTTTTCTCGGTGTAATGATTTTTTTTTTTTCCGATCTGTTATTTAGCGTTACTGACGAAATTAAAGGCAACGTTACGGCAAACGCGGAAGAAAACTTCTGGGTCACGCAGAGGTGTTTGACTTTTAAGAGTTTATTGGTCGCACCATTCCTAACTTCCTATTGGCCAATGGATAATTTTGTTTTTATTTGAAAATATGGATTATTTCAAGTTTTTGTGTTTCAACAATTTAAATCTAAATGTTTCGAGTTTAAGAAAAGAAGTAATCACATAAAATAAGTGTTTGAAACAAAGTGAAAGTGTGAAATACTTGGACACCATAATTCAGTCCATAACTTCACCAACTTTTTTTTTTTAAGTTGGATTTAGACTTTTCAAGAATTTTTTTTTGGTATCAATGTTCCTTAAGTAAAGAATTTTCAAGATTTTACGTAGAATAAGTGTCAGTTTAATCATAATTCATAACAACATTATATTATTTTCTACCAATTTGTTAACCACTACAATAATTTTACGTTAACTATATTCTGTAGTTGATTTTGGTACTAGAAACGTTAAATAATCGATAAAAGTTAAAAACCAGCACAACTAGATCTCAAATTTTCTACAACATGGTGTTTGTATATAAATCTCCTACAGTACAAGAAGAAAAGGCACAACTATTTTTGCCAATAGCTATAGTACATTTTTCTATATATTAGCAGGAGAAGTGGAGAACAACAAGAAGAACAAAAATAGTTATGGTTTGAAGTAAAAAATACCATAAAAAGAAATAATAGTTTAGGGAAAATAGAAGAAAAGATAGATGGGAAGAGATTGTGAGAGGTACGAAAGAATATATGGTTGGGGTGTTGTCGAACTCAAATCTTTGTATGCAGCAAGAGACCACTCTCTGCCCCCGACGGGACCACTCCTCCGCCAAACTATATATTATTATTTGTATTGATAATATCGTGTTAATTCGTGTAATATAATCGTAATTATCAATTAGCCTACTATACACACGAACATAGATTAAATAAAGTTGAATCGAGTTCAAAGATGTATACAGTGGCTTGTGGGTGAGGCTGATAGGGACGTGGACCATTTTTGGTAGATTTTGGTGAAGAGATCGAGCCAAGTTGCCCATCTCTTTGGAGATTTATCCAAATCTTTTCTGATTGTTACGTTTTGTTTATATATACTTCAATTTTTTAGCAGTCATTAGCTTGTCGTTCCAATCTACTTTTCATACTCTTTTTGTCTGAATGCATTTCTCTATGTATATTTGGTTTCAGATAACGTAAAATCACTTGTATTTATTACAAAATGATATATAATTTTAGTTTTACAATATTAATAGTAATATATATATATATATGCTAATTAAAGCCTATTATGGCAAAGTAGACATAATAGGTTAAGTAAAACTAGGAGATCCATACATAATATAATTTAAGGAAAGATTGCAAATAAATCTTAACTATTTTGGAAAAAACATGTGATTCTTTATTCGCTGTAGTGGCGGAAACATTAACATCATGTGATTAGTGTGTGTTAACATCATATGATCCATGTGTGTTAGTTGGTGCAATAATAACCAAACTTAAGATTAAGGAAGTGTTAATGTATTGATGGTCGGCTCATGATCGGAGTTTACTATTAAAACGACTTTTTTCTTTCTTCGCCAGCTCGTCTCATCCTAATTAAGCTACGTTCAACTGCAGCTATATGAACTTGGTTGAGCCATTCTACAAGTTATATATTTGCAATTTTGCATTGTGTGATACAGTATCATACAAGCTTCGCCGGAATTTTGGTTTCGTGACTCATACGCAACCTATGCGCGTATGTTGAAACTAAGTCTCTGACGCTCGCCGCAACAGATATTCCGTTGGTAAAGTCCGCCGTATAAGTTAAGGTTTTTTTACCTTGCAGCGACGTGAGAAGAGAGCAAAATATTTAAATTTTTGCTTGGTTCCCAATTGCATAAGAAAATAAATATAAATACATGCCACTATAGATCGAACAGACCTATAAGGAGGGCAGCAAAATGGACATTCAGTGGCCTAAATTAGAGTCGCGAGTTACGTCTATATGGAAATTTGGTGAAAAATCAAACCCTCTAAGCTAGAAAGTGTATCTATAATTATGATTCTTTACATTTTTTTTACACCACTCATGATTTAATTTGTCCAATTGGTTTAATTTTAGTATTGGTTCTGTTCATATATGTTTTAGGAATGTGCAAGTGTGCAACATATAGTTCTATGAACGATAGCAACGTGGCAACGTGGCAACGTCGGGTTAGTTCAAACTTCAAAGAGCTGATAAAATGCTCTTTTAAAAAAATGGTTGCAATTATACTTTTACGACCAAAAAATGTTCTTAGCTAAGATTTTCTACATATCGATAGTTTTGTATAAAACAAGCATAATTTTTACATTCATGCCAAAAAAAATAAAAAATCGTCACATTTTCAACCAAATTAATTTCAAAACAGGTTACCCAATGAAAAAAAAATGTCTCATAATAGTGCGTTTTTCATGTTTTACTATTTGGTATATTCATTGGCAAAAGAAAAAGTAAGTCAAAAGTCGACTCTTCAGTAAAATAAAGGTCAATCTTTCTCATGAATAATGCTCTCACGTTTTATACACATTAAAGCTACTTATCAAAGGTGATGATGAGAAACGAAACATTTTCAGAGTTGAATCATGTACTAAAATATAAGCCCTTGGTTTTTATACGTACTAAAAAATGTAATGCAACAATTTTAATAGAACAAAAACAAAACAAATTTTTTTTAACGAGACAAAAATTTAAAAGTGTGCACGTTAGCAAAAGTCAGAATCTCACAAAACCTTCTTGTCTTCGCATCTGGCTTTTACAGCTCCGTCTGACGTGGACCTTTTTTAGTCTCGTACCGACGTCTCTTCGTTTTCTCCAAGAGACTCTCTCTCTCTCTCTCTTCCTTATTTTTAGGATTATTATTTAACGAATTTTTATTATACTTTTGTCGATAAATCAATTTAGCAGTCGTGTCGTGTATAAATGCAATTACGATACTTTTTTTTTTTTTAATTTATACGTGCAACAACGAGTTTCTTAAAATAATTTAGTAGTAGTACTATTCACTTTATAGGTGAGAAAAAAAAAAGTTAAAAATTTGGAAATTTTTAAAAAAAATTAAATGAAAGACACGTGACACGTGCGTGACTGCCACTCTGTCTCCACATGAAAATCTGACTCACGGGTCTGCCTCACGTCGCGTGCAACTTCGCTTTTTAATATTCCTCTAATTCTGTCTTTTTTAAAGTTAACATTACTAAATTTAAAAATAACCCCAAATAAAAAGAGTTTTGACGATATTTATCTGTTTCTGGAAGCATATCTATATTCTTAAGTTTCTCTATTAATGATTCAAAGTGGTTCAAGTTGTTTTTGAGGTCAAACAAAATGCATATATAAGTCGACGAAATTCTATATGTTTGTGAACTGAAATATATATTTTTGAAAAAGAAAGTTAATTAGTTGATCGATTGTTTGCATTTGTATTTATTTGGCATAATAATATGTTCTTTTAAAATAAATCACTCTTATTAATTCATAGTAAAATATAAAGCCTAGGCCATCTTTTTGTTTGATACTCCCTCCGTTTCGTTTTAGTTCTCGTTTAAGGTTTTCTCACACAAATTAAGAAAAACATTAAATTTTCTGTTTTACCATCTATTAATATATTTTATAAAAAAATCATTGGACGAAACATTAAAACAGTATGGATAAAACTGGAATTTTTACCAAACATTTGCATCGAATATCTAAAATGACAACTATTATGAAACAAAATTTTAAATCTAAAACGACAAGTAAAACGAAACGGACGGAGTAGTTAATTAATTAAGCTTTTATTTACTGTAAATTGGGAAAGCTTAATTTTCTTCTTTAGTTAGGTAGAAATAGAATTAGGGGCGGTGGTGTGTGTCTCTGTGTAGTTGACCGTTGACTCAGATTATTTTATAGTTTTTGATTAACTAATACTAATAATAACTCTATATGGCTTAAGTAATAAGTATTATTATTGCGTAACGGAAGACAGTTATTTAGTAGTTAATCACAGGTTAAAATTTAATGATTAATTAGTGTGTTTAGTGTAACACTAAACTGAGACTGAACCAAGAATCCTGTGGATTCCATAGGCCTAAAAGGCTATGACCTGATAAGACCTAGTCGTAGGGTTGGGGACCATACTGTAAAACCCAATTTTGATTAATAATGTATTTATAATGAATTTTAAAAAACATTTATGAAAACCGTTTTCGAAAAACTGTTTGGATGGTCAATAGACTCAATACGAAACATATATAAATTTAAATTTTATAAAAGCATCATTATAGGGGGATGTTAGCTGAATCTTAGGTATTAAAATGATTTATATTAAATAGTTAATACCTTAATAAGCTAAGAAACGTTCCTTAGCTTATTAAAGTATTAACTATTTAATTTAAACCATTTTAATACCTAATAGGTGTCACGTGTCACGTTTTGATTGAGCGGATTTCACATATTTTACAGATACGCCTTCTAATTTTTTCGATAATAGAGCTCGAATTCGTGATCGAAGTATGCATCAACAATTGAAGAATGATTTGGTCGAGCATATATAGACAAAATATAGAAGAAATTAAGTTTAAAATATTTGTGATTTATGTTATAAATTGTATCTCATGTATGTTTTAATTTTTTTAATTTGCAACAATTATTAAATTTTCTATAATTATAAATTTTATTTTTATATTAATATATATTTTTTTAAGAACCACATGTTAAAAGCCTACCATTAATCACACAAAAATCTTAACTCAAAAATACTATATCTTAACAATCACTTTTACAAATAAATTATTTAAATATTACTAAAATCTATCTCTAAGAAACTACCTATAATGATGCTCTAAGGGATTTGCAATAAATAGGTCAAATACCAAAAAAAGGGAAGAAGAATTTTGTAATTGCAAGGCGCTTTTTTATACTCCAGTTTGCAACTTTGCATGTTTGTTTGTCTCATTTAAAAGGAAAATCAAAAGAAAATAACTTTTTGGCAAGTGAAAATCGTAGACAATAAAAGTGAAAAAAGGTTATCCAAAGGGTAAAGTTTTTTCTTTACTTATATCATGGTTATTAGCCTTGTTTGAAAAATCGCTAGGCGCTAGTCGGGCGCTCGGCATGGGCCTAGCGATTAATCGGAAAATCGGATTAAAATCGGGGATTAATCGGGGATTAGTTTTAGGGTTATTTTAATATTTTTAAAACATATTAATCCAATATTATTTTCAAAATTGCAGTAAACACATAAAAATGTATTTTTGAGACAAATTTTTATGATTTTTATTACAAATTTATGATTTTTATTAAAATTTGAACATAAGTTATTGTAAAACATTACAAACTCCCAATTCAAATAATTGAATAACAAAAATAAAAAGTTTGTTTATACTAGCAATCTAAAAATAATCGGGGTATGTAAGATTAGGCGGGGAATAATCGGATTAGGCGGGAAATAATCGAATTAGGCGGGAAGTAATCGGATTAGGCGGAGAGTAATCGGGTGACTTATTTCTTTAGGAGATTAGTCATTAATCGAGGCGGATAGGGTGGGCCTAGCGATTAAACGGGGAGTAATCGGGTCTAGGCGGGGATTTTTAGAACAAGGGTTATTAGTATCACTAATGTATGATACATCAAACTAGATTTTTGTCATTCGTTATGTTTTAGTATTACTTGACTAAAAATAGATTAAATATTTTAATTTTATGAAAATTAACGATATATTAAAAGCGGATTGATGTGCGTAGCAAAAAAATTTCCCCCTAGCAATATTTTCTTCTTCTAAATTACTTACATTTTACTATAGTTTTAAAAATCAAATGGAAAAATATTGTGAGCTCGTCACAAAGTTTTCCACCACCGACCAAGTTAGAGAACATGTTTTTTTGTTCATGTATGCAAGTATGCAAATATTTTTTTATATAAACTAACATAGTTAATTACAAATTTTTAATATATTTTTTGTTAATAAAGAAATTTTTTACATCCCAGTAATTTATTACAACAAAAAAAAAATAGGAAACTCAGAAAGTGTAGAAGCTAGCATTTACTATAATACTAGTATTTGCATTATTTGATCATTGCCGGTCTAAATGACGCACTTCCATGAATTCGCTTGGAAATTATGTTGCATATGTCGGCCACGACGTTTTTTGCTCCTTAATTCCATGGTCCAAATCCCTTCTTATATGCGGAAAGTATTATTATACAACATTATAACTGATAAGTGATAATAATAAGTGTAGTTATAAAGTTCAAAAAAAAATGCATGTAGTTATAAAAATTCATTCATATAAAAAGAAATAAAAATAACTGTAGTTGTAACAATTAGCAACTACTCCGACTCCGAATATATAAAAGAAGGTTACAGTGAGTTAAGCGATATTAGTATATATATTACTCATACCAAGTAAAACGTACTAGTACTACATTTTTTTTTTTTTAGTACTACATTTTCTTTACCGTTATAAAAATGTCCACTACATGCCTGCACCGTTAAGGGTAATTTCATTACCATGCAAACTTGTACTGTATATTTTATAAGGGTCAATGCAGGAACAATACTATAATATTATAATAGAAGAAAATCTCAAAAAATTGGACCAAATTAATTGAACGACGAAGAGAAAATCCAAGTTCGTGACTAAGAAGTGACTAGTCCATATACGTTAGTAACATATAGAGCCCCGCGCTTGAATCTCGACAAGACAAAACCATGAATTAATAAGGAACATGGTCACCTTCACATCACTTCGATTCGGACAAACGTAATACTTTTATATATATATTTAAAAAATCTTTTCTTTATAGCTAAACCCTTGCCTTCGATCTCCGAAAGCAACATTTTGGACCAACGACCTCGAATACACACAAACAGAGTTTATAAACAGTGTTTTAGCCACTATTTAACTATTTCGTCTCTACGTTAATCCATGAATATTTTTTTTATTTTCTCCTTAGGTAATAAAAGCCAATCATGGTAGATATTATTAACCATGTGTAATAATATCAAATTGCGCCAACGGGGGCAAATATATCTGTCATTTACACAGTAAAAGTAGTAAAGGTTTCTATAAAATTCTGAACATATATACACCAATAATTTAGGCCTCTTGATTGACTCGATGTGTGTATCAGAATTGAACTATTTAACACGATAGTATTAGAAACTAATTTGGAAAATCCAACTCACATGATAGTTATGTCTTAATGCCACCGTTTGGAGACCCCGACATTCACTTTCGATTTTCGGAGCTTTATTTGTCCATCTATTAGCCAGTACATTGTCCAGAAAATTCAAAACACTTGTGAATTGTTTTACAAATTAGCTCGAGCTTTTTTCCGCATTTTTTCTTCGTTTGCAATAGTGAAAAATGCTTTTCAAAATTATAAAAACAATTCTCAATATATACCTCATTATTCGACCCGGACATTCATTTTTTATTTTTAGAGCTTATTTTGGTCCATATGTAAGTTAATGTAATGTCCCAAAAATTTCAAAACACTTGTGAAATGATTGATCTTACTTATCAGTTCAAACTTTTTTTCTTGTTATTTTCTTTTCACAATATTGAAATTTATTTCAAAATAGATTATTTATTCTGAAATTGCTATAACTCAAACATGTTTTACTGTAGATATTTATAAAAATAAGTAGCGAAAAAAAAAGATATCTTTGAGAATCGATTATTTAAATCTTCTTCATTTACCACCAATTGCTTTTTTTTTCCTAAATCATAGTAATAAAAATTACCTCTAATATATTTTGGCCTCCAACACTAAAACTTACTAATAAACAATAGATGTACTAATATTTTGAGATAAATGACAAATATCATGAATTAGGTATTAGCTTGAAAATGAACAAGTGGAAGAGTAAACAAAACGTGGGTCGTGGGATAGATATGAGAAAACCAGAGGGGAAGGAACACAGTAAGAGAAAGGTAGGTTCGGCCGCAGCAGATCCCTAGACCGGCTCTCATGCAGCACGATGCTTTATTTTGTATGCCTAACCATGTGACTGCAGTCTCTCCATTTAATTCAGTTGGCCGCTACTTGTTTCTTTGTTTTTTTTTGTTCTTAACCTGAACCTATGATCAGTTTTTAACTCTGGTTAGTGGTTACTCACACACTTTTTTTTTTTTTTTTTTTTTGTTAAAAGTGGTTACTCACACAGTCACACACTTGTTGTTACTACGTCCAACTTGTTTATTTTTGTCAAAATGTCTCAAATTTATATAAACCCATATAATACTTCTTAATATGTTGATTGGTTTTGTCACTTTGATTTCTTATTTTTTTCAGGTATATATATACATATACATATATATATAGGGCTGTAAACGGAGCGGATATCCGGTTTTTTTAGGATATCCGTATCCGTATCCGTATTATCCGCCAATTTGGTATCCGTATCCGGATCCGGAATTCCGGATATCCGGTATCTGGATATCCGTTAAAAATCCGGATATCCGTGAATATCCGTAGACATGCAAAAAAAAAAAAATCATTTTTTCATATAAAAATACTGTATTTTCGTATAAAAATACTGTATTTTCGTATAAAATACCATATTTTCGTATACAAATACCGTATTTCGTATAAAAATACAAAATAACCGGATATCCGTTATCCGTTTTTAAAATTAACATTATCCGTATCCGTATCCGTATCCGTATCCGGAATATCCGTATCCGTATCCGTTTTCCCGGATATCCGTTTTTTCGGATAAAAAACGGATACAGATACGAATATCCGCGGATACCGGATAATAATCTCAGGCTTACATATATATATATATATATAGCTAATAATTGCAAATATTTGAAAAATCGACATCACATGTAGAGGTGTCAAGCGGGCCGATAGCCCGCGGGCTTTGTCCAAGTAGCCCACGGCGGGGCGGGCTTAAACATCATTTTTTATGCCCATAAAATAGCGGGCCTCGCGGACAAGCCCATACGGATTACGGGTTTTTGCGGGTTTTGTCCGCGGATTTGCGGGCCGGCCCGCGGACTACAAATATTTAATAAAAATAAATAATTAATATAAATAAATAAATATTTTTACATAATTCTGAAATATATGAACATATAACGAAATTTAATGTATAAAATTATAAGATTTACAAAAAAAATTAATTCTAAATTTTTTTTAATTGAAAAATTGTTAATTTCAAATTTTAAAAATTAATTTTATTTTTTTAATTATTTTAAAAATACTTAAAACTAAGCCCGCATGCCGGCCCGCTAACCCGTTGGACTTAGCGGGGCGGGCCAGGACATATCATTTTTGTCCGCGGTCCTAGCGGGCCGACCCGCCGCGGTCTCATAAACTTAAATGCCCATCGCGGGCCGGCCCAAATGGGCGCGGGCCGGCCCGTCTGACACCTCTAATCACATGTATGAAATCTAATTCCTGAATATTCAAAATATTGTATTTTTTTCATAAGTTCTTACATGTTATACATTTTAGTCGTATGTCGTAAGTACATTTGGGTATGAAATATTCAGATAATTCATCATGGGTACTAGATTTCGATGTCGTTTCATTTGTAAAATATCAGGATTTTTAAAATACTTTCTATACAAAATTATTTACATGTTTGAATGATATGTAGGAAAAAATATATCAAATTATATTACATGTTGTAAAGCTTTGAAAGTTATATTATATGTTGGAAAAATTATATTAAAAACTTTGAAAACACTACATATTTTTGTGAAACACTTTAAAATTATGCCAATAAATAAATATATAAAGTTTTCAACATTGTTATATAGATTCAATCATGGCGGTCTGGTGGATCATCAGTGTGTACAACAAAACACATTCCCCATTCATTACCAAAAAAAAAAAAACACATTCCCCATTTTCTTAAAAGAAATTCCAAAAATAAAATCGTTTCCCAACATATTTACGTTATGACTTACGTACGATCGTATGGGACTCACATATTCACATCTAATAGTAGTATTTGTCAAATGGAGCTCAGTTTTCTTATAGAAAAAAGATGGAACACAAATAGTGTGTGTAGAAAAAACTCACACAATTAAATTCCATAGTGTTTTCGGTTGTTGAAAAACATGGAAAATGCCGGGGAGGTCTCGAATCTGATGTATTCATTTATCAATAATTTGGTAATGTGTAATAATAAAATAAATAAAATCTTTAACGGAATATTGGGAAAGAGATGTGAATGAAGAAGGTACGGTCAATAGACAATGGTACGTAAAAGAATAGTACATTGCCACCCTGTAAACTCTGTAAGCGTTATGTTTTCACGCTATTGATTTTGCTTTTCCTCTGTCTCTCAACATTTATGTGTTCCATCGGTTTAGTTCTTGAATCTTGATTGTTTTTAATTCCGACCGAATCTTTAAACAAAACTACTTGATCGTAACAACATTTTACGTTTTTTTTTTCTTTATCAACAACATATGTATTATAACGAGGATTTAAATCCATGTAGTAGTGACTCAACAAATATCTTGGTCCATTACTTACGTTTTTTTTAGTTACTCAATTTAATTGGATCATTTAAAATAATCATCAACGTTATGGAAAAACAAAACAAAACAATAATGTTTCTTTCGGAAACAAAACAATCCTCTTTATTTATGGAAAAATTTGTTGGTCATTTTGGTTATAAGAATTTAAAAACGGTTGATCCTATCGGTTGTAGTGGCGGTTTAGCTCTTTATTACAATAATGATTTTAATGTTTCAATTATTTACGAAAGCAATCGTTTAATTGATATTGAGGCTATTTATAAAGAAAAAACAATTTATCTCACATTTGTCTACGGAGATCCGGTACCAAAAAATAGAGACCAAATTTGGGAACGGTTAACGCGGATTGGGATATCTAGAAATTCTCCTTGGTTTTTGATCGGAGATTTCAATGAATTGACCGGAAATCATGAAAAAAGAGGTGGTAAATTGAGACATGCATCTTCCTTTAACGCTTTCAATTCAATGATAAATGATTGCGGCCTCATGGAATTTCCATATCTTGGAGATTGGTTATCTTGGAGGGGATGGTGGGATAAAAAGCCTATTCGGTGCCAGTTGGATAGAGCGTTAGCAAACGAGGATTGACATGAATTATTCTGCAATTCTTATGTTGAATATTTACAAATGGTAGCTTCAGATCATTCCGCGGTAGTAGCTTCAATTGCTGATAAGATACCACGTGGTAAGCGCTGCTTTAGATTTGATAAAAGATGGATCGGAAAAGAGGGATTACTAGAGGCAATTTCAAGCTGGTGGAATCTCGACTCTAGTGCTGAAGATGGAAATTTTGTGGAGAAATTGACTAACTGTCGAAGGGCTATTTCATAATGGCGGAAAGATTTATCTCCTTATGGACGAAAAACAATAGAGGACTTGAAATCGGAACTTAATGCAGCTCAACGGGATGATACGACAACAAGAGAGGAAATTACGGAATTAACATTGCAGCTGAAAGAGGCTTATAGAGATGAGGAGCTATATTGGTATCAAAAAAGTAGGGGCCTTTGGATGCAATTAGGGGATAATAATTCGAAATATTTTCATGCTCTTACAAAACAGAGACGTGCAAGGAATCGGATTACTGGTCTACATGATGAAAATGGGATATGGTCTGCAGAGGATAAAGATATTCAAAACATAGCGGTTTCCTATTTTAAAGATTTATTCACTACAACTAATCCTCAAACCTTTGAGGAGTCTCTAGCAGAGGTTCAGACAATAATAACGGATTCGACTAATGATTTTTTAACGGCTCCCGCGACGGAATGTGAGGTCCGAGCGGCTTTATTTATGATGCATCCAGATAAGGCACCCGGACCAGATGGGATGACAGCTTTGTTTTTCCAGAAAGCCTGGATTACAATTAAATCGGATTTGTTAACTCTCGTTAATTCTTTTTTACAAGGAGTTTTTGACAAGCGGTTAAATACGACTAATATATGTCTTATTCCAAAAACGGAGCGACCGACTCGGATGACGGAATTACGGCCTATTAGTCTCTGCAATGTTGGTTACAAAGTTATATCAAAGATCCTATGTCAAAGACTTAGAAGATCTTACCAAATCTTATTTCGGAGACCCAATCTGCTTTTGTAGAAGGGCGACTAATTTCGGATAATATACTAATAGCACAAGAGATGTTTCATGGTCTGAGAACTAACCAGTCATGCAAAGGAAAATTTATGGCTATTAAGACGGATATGAGTAAAGCTTATGATCGGGTTGAATGGAGTTTCATAGAAGAATTATTAAGGAAGATGGGTTTTTGCGAAAAATGGATTTCGTGGATGATGTGGTGTATCACAACAGTCCAATATAGGGTCTTACTTAATGGACAACCAAAAGGGCTAATAATTCCAGAGAGGAGACTTAGACAAGGAGATCCTTTATCTCCTTACTTATTCATTCTCTGTACGGAGGTACTCATTGCGAATATTAAGAAAGCGGAACGTGAAAACTTGATTACAGGTATCAAGGTATCCACAGCTAGCCCGTCGGTATCTCATCTCTTATTTGCTGATGATAGTTTGTTATTTTGCAAAGCCAATAAAGAACAATGCGGGGTAATTTTGGGAATTCTAAAACAATATGAAGCGGTTTCAGGGCAACAAATTAATTTTTCAAAATCATCTCTTCAATTTGGCTACAAAGTTGATGAGTTTATTAAGGAAGAAATAAAAGCGGTTCTGGGTATCCACAATCTTGGTGGCATGGGATCTTATCTTGGTCTACCGGAAAGCCTTGGTGGATCTAAGACAAAGATCTTCTCCTTTGTTCGAGATAGACTTCAAGTTAGGATAAATGGTTGGTCGGCTAAGTTTTTATCGAAAGGCGGAAAAGAAGTTATGATTAAATCGGTAGCTTCGGCATTACCAACATATGTTATGTCATGCTTCAGACTACCAAAATTAATAACTTCTAAATTTACGAGTGCGGTCGCAAAATTTTGGTGGAGCTCAAACGGTGAATCGAGGGGAATGCATTGGATGGCTTGGGATAAACTTTGTAGTAGTAAATCGGAAGGTGGGATAGGATTCCGGAACGTGGATGATTTTAACTCAGCGTTACTGGCTAAACAATTATGGCGTTTGATTATGGTTCCTGAGTCACTATTTGCAAGGGTATTTAAAGGACGGTATTTCCGGAAATCCAATCCATTGGATAATATAAAATCGTACTCTCCTTCTTATGGTTGGAGAAGTATAGTGTCAGCTAGATCTCTGGTTCTTAAAGGACTTATTAAAAGAGTTGGTTCTGGGGCGTCCATCTCAGTATGGGAGGACTCATGGATACCAGCTCAATTTCCGAGACCAGCAAAAAGTAATGGTTCAATTACGGACCCATCTTTAAAAGTTAATCAACTTATCGACAGTCGGTCAAACTTTTAGAATATGAATCTCTTGGCGGAACTTTTTGATCCAGAGGATGTCGCGCTGATTAGTGTTTTGCCTTTGGGTGTCTCAACTAGGCCTGGGCAAAATACCCGGAACCGAATACCCGAACCGAAAAACCCGAACAATACCCGAACCGAACCCGAACCCGATTTTTAAAAATATCCGAATGGGTCCTAACCTCCTACCCGAAAAAAACCCGAACCGAACCCGAACCGAATCCAATACCCGAATGTACCCGAATATATCCGAATACAAATATACACCTAAAAATATTAGTTATTTTTATATTTATAATACCCGAAATACCTAAAATTACAATCATAAATCCGAATATATTAGGTATTTTAGATATTTTTGGTTATATTTGGGTAAAGAGTAACCAATGTATTTTCGAGAAATCGGGTATTTCGGTTAGATTTGGGTATATATGAGTTAAAAACCCGAACCCGACCCGAACCCAAAAATATTCCGGGTATTTTTGGTTATTTTCAGGTATTTTGCTTTTTTTTATTAAAATACCCGAACCGACCCGAACCCGAACCGAACTTTTAGAATACCCGAATGGGTCTTGACCCCCTATCCGAATAGACCCGATACCCGAAAAAAAATAACCGAACCCGAACGGGTACCCAAATGCCCAGGCCTAGTCTCAACTAAGGAGGATACCCTTGGTTGGCATTTCACAAAGTCAGGAAATTATACGGTTAAATCGGGTTACCATACCGCACAGATAGAGACTTCTGATGCCAACCTTAAATTTTTTGGCCCGGATATCAAATCTCTGAAAGCTTATGCATGGAAGGTGAAGTGTCCACCAAATCTACGACATTTTTTGTGGCAAATATTATCAGGTTGCATACCTGTTACAGAGAATCTGAGAAAGAGAGGTATAAATTGTGACACCGGATGTGTTAGATGTGGCGCTGCGGAGGAAACAATTAATCACACACTTTTTGAATGTCATCCTGCAAGACAAATCTGGGCTCTTTCTCCAATCTCTTCGGTTACAGGGATTTTTCCCTCGACTTCTATTTACGCGAACTTGGATCATCTTTTCTGGAGAATTCCATCAGAGATTGATTCATCTTCATTTCCATGGATAATTTGGTATATTTGGAAAGCGAGAAACGAGAAGATTTTTGATAATGTGGATAAAGACCCATTAGAGGTTCTACATTTAGAGGAGAAAGAGGCACAAGCTTGGCAGGTTGCTCAATCTGAGCTACATATTGACAACCAAGGTTCTTTAGATACTGTAACTCGAAATCGCGTGAGAGAGATTTCATTGGATTCCAGTTACTTCGGACATCGGTGTTTCGTGGATGGATCATGGAAAATGACTGATATTTTTTCAGGAACAGGGTGGTACTGTACATCGGCAAATGGAGAGATGCCAACTATGGGAGCTGCAAACATCCGGCAAAGTCTATCCCCCCTACATACAGAAATCGAAGCTCTACTCTGGGCGATGAAGTGTATGATTGGTGCTGACAACCAAAATGTAGCTTTCTTTACAGACTCTTCAGATTTGGTGAAGATGGTGTCTTCCCCAACCGAATGGCCGGCCTTCTCAGTGTACTTGGAAGACTTGAAGAGTGACAAGGAAGAATTTTCTAATTTTTCTTTATCTTTAATTCCGCGTAGCGCAAATGTAAAAGCGGATAATTTGGCACGAAAAATTTGTACCAAACCGCATCATATCACTTATATAAACAACATTCCCCAGGAACGACTATTTTGAGCATCTATTTTATTTAAACTGTTGACAAAAAAAAAAGTTTAACATAAACACAAAATATTATCCATTTATTATTTTATTTTTTATATATGATCCATTTATTACTATTGTTTATACATGTTTTTGGCTTCTTTTCTCGTTCTCTTGTAAATTCTAATATAAGGAAAACAAACGTTGGACAATAATTTGATACGGTACAATTATTCCATATGGTCGCTCTTAAAAAACACCCATTTGCAGTTATCTTTTTTTCCTGATTTGAAATGGAAATAAACCCATATAATATATAGTATATATATTCCTTTTTGGTGCAAAAGTTAGGAAATAAATATATATTCTTCTGAGATTTATGGCACATTGTATATATCTTAATAATATTCCATAGAATCAATACGGGTCATGAATCTCTCTTCACGATGGAATATATATACGATTTATTAAGATGGAATTATGGAATCATATCATTTCTTTTTCACACTAATAAGGAAAATATATTACACGATTTCTCAAGAATCATATATAATCGGCTTAAAATTCGAAACAGTAAAAATTAAATTTTCACATCTTCTACTCCGAGAAATTTGGGTTACAGATTAGAGGAGACCTTGTCATAATTACTATTTACCATCACGTGGTTAAAACATAAAAATAAACATATTATTTCACATGCTAACTTATCCGCGCATTTTAGCTATTTTCCACTTAAAACACGCTGCTGGTAACTAACATACGCCGAAAGTTACAGTTCACAGTTCACACATCTTTTCTCTTCCTTCTTCTTCACTGTATATTAAGAACAGTAAGCAAAATCTTTTTTTTTTTTAATTTCCTCTGATCGAAGCCGCGGGAAAGTTAAAATAATATAAAGAAAAAATAAAAAAAATTCCTGAGAGTTGCTCGTTTATGGGAGAATCGTGTCAGATTAATTTCTATTTTTGTTGGTTTAATTTTCCATTTTTAATTTAATAATTTTAAAGAAATATTATTAGAGTGTTAAAAAAAAAAGATCTTGTGGGTCGCCATTATATATGCAGGTCTTTCTCCAACCTTTTGCTCCTTCGAAATTTACTGAAACTACTTTATTTTTCTCCTTCTCTCTCAAGTGTCAAGATTCAAAGAGTGGCTTAAACCCAAAACGGAACATTAATGGGTACGTTTCTTTTTTTCTTTACTTCTCATTGTTGATTCTTCTTCATACGATTTTTGGCAAGAAATTTCCATTAATGGTCATGAGTTTTTCAGTATTTGGTAGTTGCAGGTGAAAGCTTTTTTTTTTTTGGTTATGATTATCAAATTAGGATTAAAAGGGTTTTTGTTTTTCTTCTTCATTCTTCTTCTTCTGGGGTTTTTCTCTGTTAAGCTTTTTAAGAAGTTTACCTAGGATTTGATGTCGGTGGTATCTCTGTTTATTGTTATTTACAAGAAAACAGAGAGAAAGAAGAGACTTTTTTCATGGGTTTTGTTCTGGTTTTTGAAAGTTTCTGTCTTTCAAACTCACTGATTTTTTTTTGGGAATATTTTGATTACAGATGTTGGTATGAGTTTTTCACAAGATATGGATAATGAGTATGAGAAACTGATAAGAAGAATGAATCCACCAAGGTATATTTCAACTTTTTTCTTCTTCTCCTTTTTGTTGTTATAACTACTTTTAATAGTGATATGATTTTGGATAAAGCCTCTCTTTTTTTTTGTTTTTTTCAGGGTTGTGATTGATAATGACTCTTGCAAGAAGGCAACTGTGATAAGGGTACTTTTTAATTTTGGTTCATGTACATTCATCTCTGGTGTATCATTTATGTAGCCTTGTCCTGAAGTTTTGTTTTTTTTTGTTTTCTTGATGTTGTTAGGTGGATAGTGCAAATGAATATGGGATTCTTCTTGAAGTTGTACAAATCCTTACTGATCTTAACCTTACTATCACTAAGGCGTACATATCTTCTGATGGTGGTTGGTTTATGGATGGTATGTTCTAATTCTTAAATGGTCTTTTTTTGGATTGTCTTGCTTTTGAACAAGGAATTGATTCTCTCTTCAACTTGGCAGTGTTTAATGTCACTGATCAAGATGGTAACAAAGTCACTGATGAAGTTGTTCTTGACTATATCCAAAAGGTGAGTGTTTTTTAAACTTGTTCTCTTTTTCTTATTGTGAGTTATGGGTATATGAGAGTTTAATGAGTGGGTTGTGGTTAATTCTCAGTCTCTGGGGCCTGAAGCTTGTTTCTCCACTTCCATGAGATCAGTTGGTGTCATACCATCAACAGACAGTACAGTTATTGAGTTAACCGGATGTGACAGACCAGGCTTGCTGTCTGAACTGTCAGCTGTCTTGACCCATCTCAAATGCAGTGTCCTAAACGCTGAGGTTTGGACACACAACACCAGAGCAGCTGCTGTGATGCAGGTCACAGATGACTCAACCGGGTGTGGTATTTCTGATCCAGAGAGGTTGTCTCGGATCAAGAATCTTCTCAGAAATGTGCTTAAGGGAAGCAACACACCAAGGGAAGCTAAAACCGTAGTGTCTCACGGTGAGGTTCACACGGATAGGAGGCTTCATCAGATGATGTTTGAAGATAGAGACTATGAACACCGTTTGGTGGACGATGATTCCTCCATCCAAGATGAAAGACAAAGACCGGATGTTTGTGTTGATAATTGGCTCGATAAGGATTACTCTGTGGTCACAGTTAGATGTAAAGACAGACCAAAGCTTCTGTTTGACACAGTCTGCACTTTGACTGATATGCAGTATGTGGTTTTCCATGGAAGTGTTGATACTGAGGGCACAGAGGCATATCAGGTAAAGAAAGATCCCATTAACATAGAGCAGAGAGTTTTCCTCTTTCCATTTTCTTATCTGTCTTGTCTTTGCTTTGCAGGAGTATTATGTGAGACATATAGATGGATCCCCTGTAAAATCAGAGGCAGAGAAGCAAAGAGTCATACAATGTCTTGAAGCAGCTATCAAAAGGAGAGTATCCGAGGTACATGATCCAGGAATATATAGTTTTATGGTATATACTCTCTTTGTAACTGTAACTGAGGATCATTGTTTGATGTTTTAGGGATTGAAGTTGGAACTGTGCACGAGTGATAGAGTAGGCTTATTATCTAATGTGACCCGCATATTCCGTGAAAACAGCTTAACAGTCACAAGAGCTGAAGTGAAAACCAAAGGAGGCAAAGCTCTAAACACATTCTATGTCAGTGATGCATCTGGTTACTCAATCGATGCCAAGACCATAGATTCCATAAGACAAACCATAGGCCAAACTATCCTCAAAGTCAAAAACAACCCTCAAGAACAACAACAAAGACAGAAATCGCCTTCTCACGAATCCCCAACCAGGTTTCTCTTTGGGGGTCTCTTCAAGTCGAAATCTTTTGTCAACTTTGGCTTGGTCCGATCCTACTCTTGAAGAAGAACTTCACTTAGCTGTGAGGTTCAATCTCCTCTAGGTTTTAACTGCTTTAAACTTGAGAAGAATCTGTAAATCTATCACCAGATATAATCTTAAATTCTTGGTCTAGGCTCCAACTAGTTGATGTCATGACTAAGTGTCAAGTGTTAACCTGCTCTTCTTGTATATATATCAAATCCTCCTCATTATCTTCTTCTTCAGATTATTTATGTCAAATTAAAATTTCCATGGCCTAAAACAAAATAATTACAATAAGACATAGTTATACTTCACAATTGGATGATTCAAAGAACTTAGTTATTTTTGGAAGAAATATGATTGAATGATTCCAAAACAAACCTCCCAAATTTACACCAAAAATTGATTAGTTTTTTTTTGTTATTGGCGTATGATATCGAGAAAAACATTACACATAAGTCATAACTGCAAAAGAGTTTTCATGAGTAAAATTTGTATAAAAGAAATCTAATCTATAACATGTAATAAAAATGAACATGTGAGGGTGTGTGTAGATATTGTCACCACCGAACACTTTATGGGGGCGTGTTTACTGAAACTATGTCGATGAAGATAATAGATTCTCGGGTCACATGTTGAGACCAACAAAGTGATACACCTCCCCACCACCACAACACCGCCCAATTTTCTTTTCACATTCATTGTTAAATGTTACATTTTTTGTCTTTTCAATTTGAAATTTCTCATAATTACTAAACTAACATATTGACATGTGACTCGTCTCAATTACATGGATTTCAGTGTGGGTTTAGGATTCTTCATAGCAGAGGAAATCTTTTAAGTTTCAGAGATTGTCTTTATAAATTATGATATTGCAGACTATCACATGCATATTTAACAACATTATTTTTGAGTTTTTTTCTTCTCCAATTACAAAAAATGAATATCTACTCTTACTGTAGATATTCATGTTTCAAAAATTTGTTTCCGACAATAAGAATAAGCATTTTTGTTTTACTTTCCACAGGTTGAGATTAGTGATTTATTTATAATGTGATTTGATTTAAAACATTTAAATTGTATGAAATATATGTAAATTTCGATTGGTAACATTGCATAATCGCATAATGACATTTATACAATACGAATTATGTATTTATGCGATATGTATAAAACATTATGCATTTTCATCTAGAAGAATTAGCTAAAACCTAAAAATAAATACACGGCCGTACGCGGCCACACATGTTTCCAACAATAACGCATTCCTCATGCCAAAATTAAAATTCTCATCTAATATAAGACTAAAACATAAATGTTATAAACCATATGGATGGACTCCATAACCGGCCAATGACCCATTAGGGTTTTACCTTATTCTCTGTATCCTGCTATTATCCTTGTATATATATCCCTTATACTATTAATGAAAGATACAGTTCACAACACGTTATCAGCACGATAGCCTTTCACCCTAAAAATTAAAAATTCCGAAACCCTAAATCTCTCTCACAAAAACCAAAACCAAAACCCTAGCCGTCTCTGCAAACAAAATTCTAAACTCTATCGAGATAAGTTTTCTGTTCATATTTGTTTCTGCACGAATTTTGCACGGATTATCTGTTATCAATCCTGTCTGTATTTCTGCACGAACTTTGCACAGATGATCTGTTATCTATTCTGTCTGTAGTTTTGCACGAATTTTGCACGGATTATCTGTTATCAATCCTGTCTGTATTTCTGCACGAACTTTGCACAGATGATCTGTTATCTATTATGTCTGTAATTTTGCACGAAATTTGCACGGATTATATGTTATCAATTTTGTCTGTATTTCTGCACGAATTTTGCACAGATTATCTGTTGTTAATTCTGTCTGTAGTTTTGCACGAATTTTGCACGGATTATATGTTATCAATTTTATCTGTATTTCTGCACGAATTTTGCACAGATTATCTGTTGTCAATTATGTCTGTAGATTTGCACAAATTTTGTATGGATTATTTATTATCAATCCTGTCTATATTTTTGTACGATTTATGCACGGATTATATGTTATTGATTCTGAACGGTTTTATGCCGTATATTACAGAAACTCTATTTTTTTTTTATTTTTACTAATGTAATAGCCATGTTTCCATGAGCAAAATTTTGAGTTTCTCAGGAATCATGATTATATATATTGAGATTTTGTAGGAGGTCCCAACCAGCTAAGAGACATAACTGTTTCCAATCTCCGTATTAGATCTCGGGTCTCTCTTTCTTATCCAATTAAGATAAGTGCTATTTATTATGCTTTATATACATAATCCAATTAAAGTTTGATAAGATAAAATTTGCATGAAAATTGGCGCATGTGATTTGATTTATGATTGGAGAATTAATTGAGAAGTTAGTGAATGGAAAGATGTTTAATAGCATGATAGATTGAATGTTTTAATATAAACCCTAGGTTAAACCGAAAGTAAACCAAAACCCTAAATCCTAGGTTAAACCGGTTTAATAAACCCTAAGTCACGGTTTAAGATTAAGTTTCCCATATAAGGAAAGTTTCCATAAATATAAAATCTCCATAAATAGAAAGTTTCCATAAAAGGAAAGTTTCCAGAAATAGAAAGTTTCGTAAAATAGCAAGTTTCCCAAAATAAAAGGTTTCCTAAAATAGCAAGTTTCCCAAAATGGAAAGTTACCAAAATAGGAAACCCCTTCATAAGGAAATATTCCAAAACCTTAAAGTACATAATTGTTTAGGATTTCTTTCTAGATGAGAAATAGAAATTTTCCATAAAAGGAAAGTTCCATATAAGGAAAGTTTCCATAAATAGAAAGTTCCATACATAAAACCGAAATCCTAGCAAAAACCCTAGTACTATAAATCGCGGATGCTAAAACCCTAAAACTTAATCGCGAAATCCTAATATCCTAATCTAGTATGATCCGATTGTTTGGTTGTTGCATACTAGATCAATCTTCTAGGGTTGATTTCATCCATATATATATATAACATGATTGTTTAGAAAACACTTGCTGAAGACAAGCATGGCTCGGTCTCAAATACCGCATGACTTGGTATAACCAATTACATGAGTTCTCATTTAACTCTATATATTATAGATATCAGAAATCAACTATTATGAATACACGGCACTCAATGCCTCTGGTGACAATTATTTAAAATAGGCTTTGGACACTGAGATTGTCCTAAAGGAAAAAGGGTTTGGTGAATCTATTATGGAAGGAAACAATGTCACCAGAAGAGAAAGATATAAGGCGATTACTGACATACGCCATCACCTCAATGAGAGTCTCAAAATCAGTACCTCACTATTAAGAATCATCTGGACCTCAGGACAGAGTTGAAAAAAAAAAAAAAAAAAAAAAAAAAAAAGAAATCAATATAACCACCAAAGAACGGTGCTATTACCCAAAAGCCCGATTCGATCGGGAGAATCTCAGATTCCAGGAATTCAAATCCATGAATGAGTATAACTCAGCACTATTTATAATAGTGTCAATACTGAGATTCTGTGGTGAGGAAGTTACTGAGAATGACTTGCTAGAGAAAGCATTCTCGACCTTTCACACAAACAATATATTGCCTCAGCAACAATATCGTGAAAAAGGTTTTTACCACATATGCAAGTCTAAACTCTTGTTTTTGGGGAGGACTCCTCTGTAGAGAGTGCTAAGGAGTGAGGCTTTGGAGAAACCTTGATGAGAACATTGATTCTGATATGATACTTGTTGAGCAAAACAATGAGTTATAAATAGTGAAATGAGACCTCCTGGTCCTACCCCATTATCAGAAGCCCGTTGGGCTGAAGAGCCTAAAGAGCCTAAAGAGCCTAAAGAGACTAAAGAGTCTAACCACGTCCAAAGAGATAAGTATCATGGACACAGTCATGGTAAATGGAATGGACGTGGTAGAAGTGGAAATTATAATTTATATGATCAAGGAAACCATTCATATGGTTAAGGCCACCGACCCGACTTTGGTCGTAATCGAGGTAGGCCACGGTATACCCAAACCACAACACTCAAATAAACTTGTTTGCCACTGATGAGGAATGGGGAAACCATTGGACTAAGACGTGCATGACACCTAAGCATCTCGTTGATCTCTATCAAGAGAGTTTGAAAAGAATCAAGAAGCTCATTTAGTTCATCACGATGGTGAAGAAGATTTCGACCATGAGATAGATGATTATGAGAATTCAATAAACGAAATATCTAAAGACATGGTTCATTAGCCAAATTGCGGGTATAGCTAAATTTAGTGAAGGCTAAGGGTAGGCCCATGGCAGGCCCATATTCCCAAGGGCACGCATCCTCAGATGCTTCATATTCACCTAGCTCAAAGGGGCTTGTTGAGTTTCAAAGAAATGTGTTTGAATGGTTTCCACATTGAAACTAAGGGTGAAGGGAACAGAAGATTCCCATATATTACTAAGAGCACCCAAGACCATGAGAAGGTCTTAGAGACTATACCCGCGCCATAGACCTTTACTATGCTAAGGTCAATATGATAGAGGCTAATACAGTAAACAAAAGGGTTTACTGAGAAATTCACTAATGGCATGACCGGCTTGGCCAGCCTGGTTCTAACATGATGCGTAAAGCTGATATTAAAATCAAAAGGGCACACTCCTTAAGGACCTCACGTGTGCAGCATGTACACAAGGGAAACCCATACTAAGGTCATCACCAGTCAAAGCAACTAGAAACATGGTGTTTGCTAGATTGCTGGCCCAGACCATAAGTCTGTGAGCCCACATACTTAAGACTATATGTCTAGATAATGCTGGTAAATTATGTCTCAAGCGTTTTATGGCTACAGTATGTCCATGAGGGGGAGAGTAGTATACCCCGTGGCACATGTCCATACTTGAACTGACAGTAGCTGCTTGGGGACACACAATATTACATGCAACAAGAGCTTATACGCATCAGGCCATTCTAGTGAGCATAGATATTCCCCATCCCAATTACTAACGGGTCATGAGCCAGACGTTTCCCATCTTAAGACATTTGGGTGTTCAGTCTATGTACCCATTGCACCACCACAGAGAGCAAATGATGGGACCTCAAAAGGGGATGGGAATATACGTTAACAATGATTCTCCCACCATCATTAAGTATCTCGAGCCAAAGGCCAGATTCAAGGATTGTCATCTCAATGAATCCGTTTTCCCAACACTGGGTGGAGAGACTAACAAGCTGGTCAAAGAACTTACATGGAATCAAACATCCTTCACATGGCAAGATCCTCGGACTCCATCAGAGATCCAAAAGACTATATATCTGCAAAAGCTAGCTAAAACAGTTGCCAAGATTCCTATAATGACCCAAAGAGAGTAACAAAATCGTACATACCAGCTTGTAATGCACCAGTACGTATTGATGTTCACAAGGAACACAATCAAGTTGCTACAGAGGCTACAACACGTAAGAAACGTGGTAGACCCAAAAGGTTCCAAAGACAAGAACCCTCGGAAATCAAAGAAAGGTGCAAGGAAAACCGTGAAGGTTCAAGAAACTATAGACATGGCCGGCTAATAGACATAACCCTAAGGTACCAATTAATGAGGTTTGGGACGCCAAACCTCAAGGTCCTGAAGGTGTAAAGAGATCTCTATAAACTATATCATGTCTAGAATATAATGGAACCAAAAAGATGTCGACATCAATGATAATATATTTGCGCACAAGGTAGCAACTGAAATGAATGAGGATCAGGAGCTCACGTCTATACTAGAGTGCACTCAAAGACCTGATTGATTAAAATGGTACAAGACCATAAAACGTGGAGCTAAGAATCATTAAGAAGAAGAATGTGTTTGGTCCAATACAAAGGACACCATTCAATGTAAAGCCAGTGGGACAAATGAGTCTTTGTGATAGTGTGAAATAAACATAGTGAAAGCGTGATATATCAGACACGGCTTGTCGCACAAGGATTCACACAAAGACCAGAAATAGATGAGATATACTCCCCTGTGGTGGATGCTAAGACATTTAAATTTTTGCTAAGTCTGGCTATATAAAAGAGAAAGATTTGCGGCTAATGGATGTAATGCCTGCATATTTATATAAGTCCACTGGATAATATATGAGATTACCAGAGGGTATTGAGCTCAAAGATAAGAAAGATTCTCGAGAACATCACTGCATAAGGCTGGACAAATCCTTATATGGACTGAAACAAAGCGGACATATGTGGTATAACCGGTTAAGTGAATATCTCATCAGAGAAGGCTATAAAAACGATCCGATCAGTCCATGTATTTTTATCAAGAGGTTTGCAAACAAAGGATTTGTAATCATAGCAGTGTATATGAATGATTTAAACCTCTGGGTAATCGACCAAACAGTTGAGTATATCTAAAGAAAGAATCTGAAATGAAAGACCTAGGCAATAATTAAGTTCTGTTTGGGATTACAACCTGAGTACGTGAATAATGGAATCATTGTGCATCAAATGGCATACACTGAAAGAGTACTCAAGGAGATTTAATAAGGACCAGGCCCGCCCATTGACCAGGCCCAATGGTGGTGAGAAGCCTCAGATTGGATAGTGATCCATTCAGTCTGGAAATGCCATACCTCAGTGCCATATGAGTTCTAATGAATTTGGCTAGACACACTAGACCAAACATTTGTTTTGCCGTGAGTCTCCTGTCTAAATTTAGTTCATGATCAACCCAAAGGCACTGGAAAGGTTTAAAGGAAGGTTTGGTTAAAATTTAAAGTTCATTCTTCCTGCGTTGTTTACTTGGGTTTTATTCTATACTGATCTAACCAAAGAAAGTCTAGTTTGCTTTGGTTTAGTTTGATTTACTAATGCAGGATATTCATAAGATCAGATTATGGTATGGTCAATGAATAGGAACTATGTGTGGCTTGATCCCTTCCAAGGGTACGTAGGCAGCCTTCCTTAAGGCGCATCTACTACTACATCAAAGACCATCATATTTGAAGACAACGCAGACTGTATTGCTCAACTCAAGGACGGCTACACTAAGAGAGACCGGACGAAGCACATTTTGCCAAAGCTCTTATTCACTCATGAATTACAGAAGGACGGTCAGGTCAAAGTTCAACAGATCCGGTCAAGTGAGAATTCAGCCGACCTATTCACCAAATCATTGCCGACTTCAACGTTCCGGAAGCTCATTCATCAGATCGAAATGTGCGGACTTAAGGATCTAAGTGATGCTCAAATCAGGGGGAGTAATGCGTGTTGTACTCTTTTTCCTTCACCATGGTTTTGTCCCACTGGGTTTTCCTGGTAAGGTTTTAATGAGGCAACATTCCTCAGCGCATTATAGAGATCCCGGTTTAGTATCGGGCACGGTTATGTCTTCCAAGGGGGAGTGTTATAAACCATATGGATGGACTCCATAACCGGCCCATGGCCCATTAGGGTTTTACCTTATTCTCTGTATCCTGCTATTATCCTTGTATATATATCCATTATACTATTAATGAAAGACACAATTCACAACAATAAACATTTTATTAAGAAAAGCAAAAAAACACACTAAGCATAACATTATAATAGATCTCATATCTATCCAATCTATTGACCATTGACCAGGTTTTTTTTTGTTTGTTTTTTTTTTTTGCCATATTGAGTCAATACAGGCACCACAACAACAACCACACTTTCACCCAATTTCTAATTTTTTACGTTTTTAAAAATGGATTTTCTTCTTTGTTATTATCCATACTATTAATTACTCTATTAAAATCCTCACGCTAAGCAACCCCTAATTTCGTTCTCATCATCTCCCTCTTTACAAATCAGCTTAAAACCCTTTAAAAGAAAAAGAAAAAAACATTCAACATTTAAAACATCAACAAACCCAAACATCAATCCACACACAAAACAAGACTTGATACATTATCAGTTTGTATCAAGAATCAAGATCAAGAATCAAGATCAAGAACCAAGAATTAAGAACCAAGAATCAAGAAACAAGAATCAAGAACCAAGAATGGAGGATTCAGGGCGTAAAGGAGATCCATTTCCAGGTTTTGAGATGAGAGTTCACAACGACGATTGCGTTTTCCGGCGATCTCTTAGCTGCCGGCTTCAGAGAAGAGCTCCTTGTCCTCTTCTCTTACCACCAAGACCTCCTCCTTCTGCGGAGGCTCCTTCTACTACGACCAACGTTTCTGCGTCTACGTTTTGTCAAAACGGCACAGATCCGATCCCTCTCTTGTCTCCTCTCGTTCTTCCTTCAATGCTTCAACCTAATCCAACCACCACCTCTCACTAATTCTTTTTTCTCTTTCCATTTTTTAGGTTCCTTCTTCTTTCTTCTGTAATGACTATTTTGGAACTTTTTTTAATTGAAATTTTCAACATATTAACGTAGATTCAAATCTGTTATTGTCTCTATACAAATTTCACAAAGATCGTCTTCTCTCAATATTAGACTGAAGATTTTATTTTGTTAACACATCATTTATATTTTGTACAAAATCTTAGCTTATTGTGCATCATAAATCTTGTCCAATTAATGCCACTATATTCCACCAACTTTTGTTTCTGATTTATTGTCCCTACAAGAAATTATTCAAGGAGTGTGTGCACCTCACGCCACTCACACCAATTAATACCTATTGAATTTGGTGTAACATAACTGGAATTGGTCCAAAAATTAGAGAAGACAAAACCTTTTTACATGCTTCCACAGCTACCAACAAACCTAATGGAATTTTTTCTTCTTATTCAATGTACAAGTTTCTTTCAATCACAATAGATAAACCTTGACTTCTTAGTCTTTCACAAAATCTACCAACAAATTATTGTTTGAGAAATTCCTCAAAGTACCATACTTTCAAGTTTTTTTTTCAAAAATACCACTTTTAGTTTAATTTTCCAAAAATACCACTAAAAGTTTTTTTTTTCCAAAAATTACCATAAACACGAAAATTAATTTTCAAGAGTGTAGAAATTAAAATTTTGGGCCTTGGTTAACTATTTTAGATTTAGGGTATAGTTTTTAGGGGGTAGGGTTTACTCTTTAAAAATTAGGGTTTAGTTTTGAAGGTTGAAATTTTAGCTTAGTTTTGTGGTATTTTTAGGAATTTTTTTTATTTTAGTGGCATTTTTTGATAATAAAACTAATAATGGTTGTTTTGGAAAATAAACTCATTTTAGTGGTATTAATGAGAATTGCCCTTATGTTCTTAATTCTGATCTTTTTTTGGTGAGTTTTTTTATTTTGATGAAGAAAAGAGAACTTTGTGAGTTTAAACACTAACCTTGTTAATTTTTCTTCATCACATTGTTAATGGTGCGTTGACGTGGGAACCTTTTTTCCCATAAAACAAAAATTTAATTGAGAGTAGAAACTGATGAAAAATCTTAAGTTTTTTGGTAAAATTTCTTTTTTTTTTTGGTGAGAATTTTGGTAAAATTTCTAGAAAAATGAAAAAGGTTTTACATATTTGTTTGAAATTATTAGAAAGTTAGATAATGTAGGACCAAATTCATTGTCATTTGGATAAAGATCATAAGAATATTGGAGCCGTCAGATTATTTCTTGACTTAATCTACCTCACTACTTTTAGTCTTTTACATTTCTGTATTATCTTTACATACCATATATTAAGGAGTTACTTATTGCATTATTAGACTTAATTTTGGATTATAATATATAAATGTGGGTTACCAAAATTGAATTCTCATTTACACATGTGTCCTTTAAAGTCCAAATCAAAAATCTACTTAAAACACGTTTTGCGCCCACTTGATTAATTACGAAGAAGAAAAGGAATTCAAGAACAAGGATTAAATATGATGAATATGAAATTGCGATTTGATGACTACAATAAAGGAAAAATAACAAAATCAAGTACTCAATTAAATTAAAATTCTCATCGATTTACATAATTCCCTTTTCTTAAAAAAACTTACAAAACTTCTAATTTAAACGTCTAAAAACCCTACATTATTCCAGAAAAAATAAAAAACAAAAACAAAAAAACTTGTTCTAAAGTCACAAAGAAAATTAAAAAAAAGTGAGAGAGATATGTTTACGGTGACAAGAGTTTCACTCTTAATCCAAAGACCGACCAATCAACGAACAAAACCCATTTTCTCTGATCGATTAGGCCACGACGTTTCCTGAGGTGCAGGGCACGAGTCGCTCAATCTCTCAATCATCTTCTTCTTTTCTCCCAAACTTCGTTTTTATGTGATTTTGTGTTCCTTTTTTCCCCTCAAACCCAAAAATTAGGCTTCAGTTTTTAAGCCTCCGTCTTCGTCTTCCGTCGTCGTTGTCGAGAGAGGTTAGTTTGATTTTCTTCAAATCTTTGCTCACTTGGATCCTTAAATTAGTGGGTCGTTTTCAAAATTTTGATTTGATTCGATTTTCGTTGATAGACCATAAAACCTAGCAATTACGACGATTAGGTTTTCAATTACGACGATTAGGTTTCGTTTGGTAGATTCTAGAAACTTAGTTCATGTCTATGATCGTTTCTAGTTTCGTAGCGTGTAGTGAATAGTTTATCAAATTCACTTTTGTTTTGAGTTGTTACCTAATTTAGTTTTAGCTGATTTTGATGAATATGTGAAGAGAGTGCTTTGTGGGAATAAGAATCTGGTTATAGTTGTAATGATATCCAATTTGCGTTTCCTCTGCTTATAGGTGGTTTTAGCTATATGGATATCTTCAACTCCAAAACGGATGCTTTGCTTTGAACCCTTGATGCGAGTTCATGCGTTCTATGTATGTGCATCGTAAGGAAGTAATGGGAGAGAATCGTCAGATTAGATCACGTTCTTGGAATAGAATGCCAACCAAAAGATGCAGTGCAAATGGCATAATGGAAGAGTTTATTTTGGTAGATGATGATGAGGTTATCATTCTTGATTTTCCTGAGTCATCAAAATGTAAAGCTCCGGGTACATCCAGAACCAGGAAGGAGTCTATTTTGCCGAGAGTGATTAGCATTGACGATGATGATGATGATGATGATGAGGATGAGACGGAAAATGTTCAGAAAGCTGGGAGTAGTTCAAGCAGTAATCCTCCTGCTGCTAACTTGCAAACATCTGCAGAAGTGGATAATGACGATTGCCAATTCATTCAAGAAAAGTGTGCTACTTTTAGATTTTCGAAATGCAAACAGACTTTCTCTACAATGCCCTCTTCTGGAATTCGATTTGGTTTAGGCTCTGATACTGACAGTGACTTTTCCGAGAGCGACTGTTCTGATTGTGAGATTTTAGAAGGGTCTCATAGAGAGGTCCGCGAGCAGTGGGAACAAGCAGCTCTCTTGAGAAAAATGAAGAAAGCAGGTAAAGCTGGTCTTAGTGAGGAGGCTGGTCCTTCAAATCTCCACAGTGACACTAGTTTCAGGCCTGGTTTTGGAAGAACTGAACAAAATGATCAAACATCTTTCTTCTTTGCCGCAAGAACTCCAGATGGTGGAAAAGCTGGTCTGAGTGAAGAAGCTGGTCCTTCAAATCTCCACTGTGACAACAATTTCAGATCTGGTTTTGAAAGTAGAACTGAACAACATGATCAAACATCTTTCTTCTTTGCTGCAAGTAATCCAGATGGTGAAAAAGAAACCTCTTCTACTTTCTTTGGAACCGATGGTAGAATTCCTGATATGGCGACTTACTTTGGCTCGGTAATGGAGGAAGACAGCCGAGCTAAACACTGTGCTAAATCTAGTTTTTTCAATAAAGAGGATTTTCGGGGGCCTTCTCCACTGTCACCCGAAATACGAGCTGAACATGAAAGGTTTGATACACCATCATCTCATTTTACTTCGCCAAAAGAACCGATACATCAAACTAGTTTCAAAAAAGTTGTAGAACAGCCAAACAAAGTGCAAGTTCAATGTGAAACTTCACAGTCACCCGAAGAGAACCAAACGAAAAATGCTGCGTATCAGTCTTATACCAAGGAAGTTGAAAATGAAGAAGACGCCTCAAAATTTTCTCCGCCAGAGACTTCTGATGGGGGTGGAGATACAACGCATGTGCTTGGCACCCAAAGTAATGGAGCCAGGTGTGAGCACGGGATCTCGAGTTTAGATGAATCAAGAGAACCGATCATTGATCCGATTCCATCTACAAGTGGACAAATGCAAGGTAGTAATGGTACAGCTCCTGCAATCGATGTCATGCTTAACAGAGAGATGTTGAAGGAGACTGATGAATACAAGAAAGCCCAAGAAGAAGAATGGGAGTCCAGGCAACGACAGTTACAGATCCAGGTTTGACCATACTCTGCTCAAATTTTTGAAAGTTCCCGTTAAATATTGAAAACTTTAAGTGTGGCCACCGGTGAATTATATTGACTTTAAGTGTTTCTTTCACCTTCAAAGAACCTATTCAACTTAGTTTATGTCTGCTGAATTATATTGTGCCTATTACAGGCAGACGAAGCTCAGAAGCAACGAAAGAGAAGAAAGTTAGAGAACACGCGACAGTTGGAGATGGAAAGAAGGCAAAAAGAGAGGGTGGAGGAAGTGAGAGAGACACAGAAGAAGGTTTTCTACTTTTCCTCAGTGATTTCTCTGAATAACGTGTTGATTCGCTGCTAATTCCTTTGCTTTTCCATCTCTATATCACAGGATGAAGAAAGCATGAACATGAAGGAGAAAGTCCGTGCAGAAATAACCAAATCGCTTAAACTGCTGGAACTCAAGAGCTTTAACATGGCATCGTTGCTTCGAGGCTTAGGGATTCAAGTTGGTGGTGGAATATATCCTCTGCCACATGAGGTTAGCCCATCATCTATCTTTTACAGTTAGTTATATTTGTTAACATCTTTTGTATTCACGTATCATGATCGAAACAATTGTAAAATTAGGTACACGCAGCATACAAACGAGCCGTACTGAAATTTCATCCTGATAGAGCATCAAGAGGTGACATCAAACAGCAAGTTGAAGCAGAAGAAAAATTCAAGCTTATTGCTCGCATGAAGGACAAATTTAAGCTTATTGCTCACTAACATTGACCAAAGACGTTTTATGATAATCTTTTTTTGAATTTCTTAGAAGGGACAATTCTCTCTGTAAATAGTTTTTTGATTATCCAACAAAAAACAAAATTGTGTTGGTAGGTTTTAAAGAAGGGAAAAATAGAACAAACACAGTGGTAATGGTATCAACGTCTTCTCTTCTTGCCTTTGCCTTTACCAAGTTGTCCAGATTTGAAAGCATGTTCTTGTTCTTGAAGAAAAGCCCAAGCTTTGCCATGTTTCTCTGCTCTCTCTTGCTCATGCGCAGCTTTCTCTTTTGCTTTAACCGAGCTCATGAAGTAGCTGTCTTTGCGCAGCTCACGCACTGCTCCTTTGGCTTCCTGTTTTAGCTTTCTCTTCAACTTTTTGAGGTCAGAACGGTATTTGTCTGGATCGTAATCCCTGCCTGGAGCAAAGCTGCACAACAAACGTATATACACCATTATAGAGATTATCTCGTGTGGTCTGTGTAAGTATTGACTATTGACTGAGTGAGAGAGAATGAATTTAGGGGAGAGACTTACTTCTCCTCAAATTTGGGATTGACCATTCTGATGGCCACTGGCTTATGCTTACGCATGGAGAGTGGTTTGCGTTCCTTGTGATGCTCGTCGGTTTTCGTTTCGATTAGCTTTGCGACATCTTCTAATTTCTCCTTGAGAGTTTGTGGGATCTTTTCTTGGTTCCCAATTTGGTGCAATAAAGTTGAGATGGGCATGAAGATCTCTGGAAAGGAACTCAATCCTCCGTTTGTCTCCACAAACCCTCCAAGAGTATCAACTACACTTGAAAGGATGCTTGCTCTGTTGAACCAAAGCCAAACGTATTATTACACACTTTTGCTGGCTATTGATGTCTTAGAAAGAAAATTGATTTCAGAAGAGAGAGAACAGACCTGAAATCATCAGAGCTGAAATATGGAGAGTCTGCTGGCTCATTCATTATCTTTAGGAAGTTCAAAGGCATGACCTCCTTTACGTTGTCTTGTATGCACAACAATGGAGTCAACGATTTTAATTCCATGAAATGATAAAACTGTAACACAAAACAGAAAAGCTCATCAGCCTGGTAAATAACAGTTGGCTCTGTGCATCTTCAGTTCTTACTTCTTAGATGCAGTATTGGGCTTTTATCAATCTAAAATTATAAGCACAATACAAAACAAGGTCTTGTTAAAAGACGTACCTCAGATTCCGCAGATGATGGTGACTTTTTGTCTGAAGCAGCCATCAGGAGAGTCCGAATAAATAATATGGCTTCAGGACAGAACTTTTTAGATTGCTTAGCAACCTACAGTACATTTTCGTTTGCATGAGAAAATGAAAATGGAAATCGCGAAGAAAAAGGGTGGGGATCAACTTCTCCTTACCAAAAGAACAATGGAGCATAAAAAGGAACCTATGGCAATATCACGACCAGAGGAAATGGGACAGCGCATGAGATATTCACACATCAACAATATTGATGGGGTCATCACAGCATGGCGAAAGTCAGAGCATGGAAAAATCATGGACCAGAGCCGCAAGAGAAACAATGTTTTCAAAGAAGGCCAGCATCCATCCTCTGAAAGAATGTTTCTGAACTGATTAGGGTGAAAAGATACTAGAGGCATGTATCTTAATGGACACTAAAACACAAGGTTATGGTAGCATCACAAACCTGGATTCTTGATAGCCTCGCAAAATTGTGCACGGGTCTTCAAAAGCCGCTGGCGAGCACATATTGCAGCAAAGTAGGGGATCTCCATGCTCATCTCAATCAAAGGTTTGACAAGCATATTTAGTAAATCAAAGTTCAAGGGCTTTTTGCTTGTAAGAACGGCAAAATACTGCAAGAGAACACCATAGAAGACCTGGGTAGCAAACAACAACAAACAGTCAGAAAGCAAGTGAGGCATGAAATGGCCTGAGAACTTAACCAGAATTAAATCTTTGAGAAGCAAAATTCAATCTTACCTGCATCTTTTTTCGGTTTTCAGCTTTAATTTTAATTGAGTGTGCTATCCGGATTCGGTTGACAATTAAAATAACATCTTCATTTGAACAATCTTCCACCAGGGCAAGCAATTCCTCGAAATTCTTTGGAGGATCAATCATGAACGGAATATCACGCTGCGTTGAACTCAATTTCTTCATATTGGTTTTTTGTTTCACTGTTCCAGACAACCCTTCTCCTTTATTTGGAGCAGCATAGTCATTCTTCAACTTTTTATGTACTCTTGGCTCATCATCTTCTTCATCATCATCCTCCTCCTCATCTTCCAGCTCATCCCCTAGCTCATCATCACTTTGTTCCCAGTCTTCTAAATGATGACGTTTTCTCTGCTTCTCATCACCCCCATCTGACTCATCATCTTCTTTTTCTTCACTTTCTGAATCCTCAGAAGAGCTATCATTCTCATCACTTTCTGAATTATCAACATCATCCTCTCTTTCAAGAACATCATCAATCCATCCCCTTTTCAGCTTATCTTCTTCAACTGAGAAGGAATCACCAAGATCGTCACCAGAAATGACCCTTGGCCTCTTTGTTGATTCCTCACCGCCAATTTCCTCATCCCCATCGCTTAACTCCTCAGTTTCCTGCATCCTTTTCTTACGCTCTTCCTAAGAGTTTTGAAAAATTGTATAATGATTAAATGATGTCAACCATAAGACCTTGACTTCACAATAAGATAAGAGCCCTTATTTATAGTGGTTTATCATATACATTTCGTAACAGTCAATGTAAACCTACAATGGCTTTTGACAGAACATACCTCAAGAGCCTCTAACTTTTCTCGCTCTTTCTGGGCAATTTCTTCAGGTGTCTTTGTCCTCTCAGAAGGACGAGCACGAATATCCATTGCCATATCATTCAGCATTAATACATAAGGATTGCGTGTATCCTGCAGACAAAAGGATTAAACGAAAAAGAAAACTTATGAACAGAAAATCCTGATAACACCCATATAGATACATATGCTCCGTATTTAAACAACTACAAACTGTGATCTATGTTCACCTCTTCGACATCAAAAGGCTTAGTTAAACTCTCCATCGCCTGAGAATTCACTAAGGACTTGAAATTTTCATCCAGCTCATCCATTAGCTTTCCCTTTTCCTCCTTTTGCTTAGCTTTCTCCATCTGGAGACCAAAAAATATAAAGAATTATCAACTGCACACTGACATGCCATGCAAAAGAAGATACCAGGAAAACAGCGGAATAGTCACCCTGCCAAGTTTGCTCTTCATGATGATCTCTTCCATGACTTCCTTCTTGCTCTTATGCCTCTGCAGATAGAATCCAAAATATCTTCAAGAACTTATATGTCAACCATCAAGGTAAATTACACACAAATATCTACAAGACCTGTTCTTACCTCTTCCTCTCCAGATGCGTCAACCTGTCTGTTTCTGTTTAGATGCTTCAGTCCTGTGATGGTTAGACAATATTAGCTATGTCAAAGTTTAACAGACACAATCAAAGTTGAAGAAGCTGTTAAAATGATATCAAGAAAAACATACTCTTTGATGCAGAAGCTTCTAGATCATCATCTTGAAGATCTTCATCAGACAAAAGTCCAGAATCAAAATCATCCCTTACAGAAGAACCACCAAGAGCACCATCTTCATAAATATCTTCTTCCCCATCAGACAAATTATACATACTCTTCTTTGCTAGTTTCAACTACATTACCATAAAAGAAAACATACACAAATTCAGTTTCTTTCTCAGTGAAGTATATGATTCTCCTCTCATCAAATAACTAACCTGACGCTGTCTCTGCGATCGAATTATACCCTTATCGAATTCACCAAGCTCATCATCATGTTCTCCAATACGCTTATCCAAAAAAACCGAAGCTTTTAAGCTTTGCTCATACTCTTTCTGCAGCGTGTTCTTCCTCTTATCAACAGCACGAGTTCGAGAGACACTGACGAACCGTTCTTCACCTTTACGCTTCTTTCCGAGGATATCGAACTTCCGGCGAGAGCGGATTAATTCAAATGGATTATCGACCTTCTGGGTCTTAGCTTTCATGGCGACTGCATCTGGTCCCATTCTTCTTTCGCCTTTTTTGTTAGGCTTCTTCTTCGTTTTGTTATCTTTCCCCATAATATTTTTGCTCCGGCGGCGGCGATGACGGTGGTTGCTAGGGTTTACGAATTACAGTAACGAAACAAGGTTTTGGGAGAGTTTTGTTTGTTTAACCTTATATCGAATTGCTCAGGCTACAAGAAGACGAAGAAGCGGGCGGGTCGGATATAGTTTCGACCAAAAAGCCCATTTTTTAAATTTAAGGCCCAAATTGGGCCTTTCTTCTTTCTTCTGAGAAATTGGCAAACACAAAGAAATTGCTTTTAGTCATGAAATCTCATACTGTAGTATTTTGTACATAAGATATGAAAAAGGAATCATACAGCAGATTCGGGATTTGATCATACAAATTACGAAACTATAATTTTGGCTGTATAAAAAAAAATCGGTTTTGCGGGTTAGTTCATTGCGGATAAGCAAATTCAAAATAACTACATTTATGCGGACAACGAAACAATCCGTAGACATGATAAGTAGGAAACCATTAATAAGAGCAAACTAATCCGTCAAAACTCGCATAATATTTTAATCCGCTGCAAACAGAACATATTAGCTCGTTTTTATACCCCTAAACATTTTTATAGCCGTAAGAAATCCATACTTAAAACTAAAGTTTTTTACATACAAACATAAACAAATAAGTTGAAAGAAGTAAAAGTCGTAAAATACTCGCACCCACAAAATCCACAACCATGAAATAAAGTAATTTTTTTAGAAAGGTTATATTAATTTAGATGTGAATAGATAACTATTTCAGGCAAGAAGCCAGAAATCTTTGTGACGTTTAGTTGTAAGAGTGTATCCACCAAGTTTCTTGCCTCTCTTACGAACCGCAATAGCCATGCAAGGAGAGTTGTTGATGCAATACTCGACGAAGTCGTGTTTGGGCGCGGGTCGGGACTGCGACGCCCATACCATTAGTAGCCGCCATGTAGCATGTTGTTTCTTCTGGCCTAGAACCAATAAGGACGCTTCTCGTTCTCTTGCCTCTTTCACTATGGTCGGACCCTTCTCGTCACCTTTTACAACCACCACTTCTGTCTTTACCTAATCCAACAAATTATTGATTGATTTCTTTCTAGTTATTAGAGTAGGAAAAAATGTTTTAAATATATATGTATGGTGAAAATTGATATCTAGTTAAAGGGTTATATATACTATGGTTCGTTAAATGAAATACAACACTTTACGAAAATCTGATGATCTGTGTTGTACAAAATGAAATGAACATATATATATATCGCTAATTCTACTTTAAAATAAAAGTCTAAAATTGTTCTGTCTGTTTGTCATATCTATTTACCTATATCTTATTCCATCAATTTCTTTCATGTTTACTATTCAGAAACATATGAACTATTTCTAAGCATATACATAAATTGAGATTAAAAAACAAAAACTGTTTCAAGATTTATTCGTAGGTAAAAAAAAAGGTATGGTAAAGAGACATATAATGAACCTCGGGTCTTTTAAGTTCACACATGGTTTTCAAGGCTGAAACCTTTTTATCAGCTCTTGACGTTGTTGGTTTGTCACAAGATTCGTCTTCTCCTTCTTTTTTGTTAGCTAGATCACCTAGAAAACAAAGCATATATATATATATATATATATGTTATGTAAAAGCAACAATACTTATTCTTGTGGGAGATTAAATTATACCAAGAAAGAGAGAATTGACCTGATTGAGAGGTTTTAGCTTTAATAAAATGGAGAAGAAGAATGGAATCTTGAGGCTGAGCACAATGCGAGAGAGTCCAAAGCAAAGCGTTCTTAGCCTCCGAGCAAGAATCAACCACAACCATTATTCTTCTTCCTTTTATCCCTATGGAGGTGGTTGGTGGCTCGTGGCTGCAGCCATGCTGGCTCGTAGTTGTCGGTGGTTGGACTCTTACATTAGCCCTTATTCTGCTCAGAAAGAACCCTTCTCCTTTCTTTCCCATTCTTTCTCTCTATCTCTCTTTCTCTCTTTGACTCTTTGCCAATGGAAGGACAAGAAGATGATATAAGATGGTGGAGAAAGTAAATGAGATTAAGAGCTATAGAATAATGAGTAATTATGATCTCGCTTTTGGTAGCTCCCCACACTTTTATATACGTAATCCTCAGTTTCTCCCCAAACTTTAGTACCCACATTTTTATTTAATGAGTAGTTATTATCCTTCTTTTTGTTGCCCCTTAGACATTTTGTGTAGTGTATAGCACCGACATCCACATTCCATATTCACAATCTAATGGGATATAGAATCGTTGTGAATTTTGCACCGACATCCACATTCCATATTCACAATCTAATGGGATATAGAATCGTTGTGAATTTTGCAATGACTAATTATGTACAACAAAGCATAATTAATACTATATATTTTTCCTTTTCTTTCATTTTATGTTTTATCAAATTCTAAGTCCGTAGATTAATCATTTACGTGAGTTCTTTTGTACTGTATTATGTTTCTCCCCGGTCTAATTATCGAAATCCATTGTGGGTGAATAGAGATGTCTATTTACTTGATACTTTTGTCTCCAAACTTTATTTTTTCTATTTAATTAATTGATACTTTTGTATTGCTTTGAGTATGATGGATAATGATGTCTCTACTCTTTTGTTTTAGTATTAGACATCGAGTGTTGGCCATTTTTCTTCATCATGCTCATCATCATACCATAGGTCCCAACACTAATTTCTGCCAACCGATAATTATTACGGGCCATGTGATATAACATAACATAGCTATAATTTTTTTGAAGTACATGAATTGTCATAACTGATCTTTAATTAACGGAACCAATAAAAAAGTTCGTAATGTTTATCAAGAGAAATGTCTTGTTCGGTGTGTGGTTTGATTGCATATAGATCTCATATTTAATTAACCAATAAAAAAGTGGGTTTGTTATTTTAAAAAACAAAATCTCCAACTTGGTTTTTAATTAAATGGATTTGGCATGATATCAAGTAAATGTAACCAACATAATTATCTTACCTTTTTTTCTAAACCAATTAATACCTTTCCTTTTTCGTGTGCCAAGAAACACATACTTTTTACATTGGTTACACATTTATGATTAAATATTTTTAAAATTAAAAAAATTAAAAAATCCAGCTCCTTGATCACTTTTTTTATCTTTCATTCCCTAAAAAAATTTCTTGAATTAGTGAAGTTTTTTTATATAACTTTTCTTGCACAGTTGCACTAGGATTAAGGAATAAAACGATATACAATAAACGACGGTAGTCGAATTTGTAAACCGGTAATTGAAAAAACAAGTCAACATTCCAAAAACATGAAACTTCCTAAGAGCATGCACATAGGTGATACTCATAAAGTATCATTAACAATTTTTTAGTATTATTTATAATGTTTGTTTATTGTTTGAGATTGTTTATGATACTGGTAATAAATCTGTTTCCAGTGGTGAGACCGGTATCGGTATCATTAATAAAAAAAAAATTATTTGCAAAATCGAAAATAAATATATAAAAACCTAAAATTACAAAAGATAATATTACAATCTATGAAAATATTGATTTGTAACAATTGATTTTGCAAATAAGCAAAAAAAAAAAAAAACTCTAAACAGAACAACAAGTTACAAGATGCCAGTCAATTTTGTTGCAATTTGAAGTTTAGATCACACGTTTGTGTGTTTCTCTCTTTTGTACAACCATGAAAAAGATTTTTCTCTTAAACATTCATATTTGCATACATGATAAGTTTACACACATTACACATACACACACAAGCTGTTATTGACTTGGACCTCTTTTGCTTTCTCTGAATTCTGGATTTCAGGTCTTGATGGCATTTTAGGTGCTTGTCTTTTGCTTTCTCTGAACTGAAAATCTCAGCCCAACAAAGAGAATCAGGGGTCAAGTCATCAACAGAGTTCACAGCTTCTCCACCACATGCCAAAACCAAAAGTTCCATGTTCCTCCTCTTTGCTCTTCTAAGAGCGATTATCTGGAGATACATATAAACATATATAAGGAAACAGAATGATAATTCGATTGTAACAACTTGTATACACAAGAAACAAGGTACAAGACAAGAGACAAGCTTAGTGGAAGATCCATGCATATAAGAGATTCTAGGTGAATCTGTCAACAAAAACAGAGACTCTAATTGCCCTAAAATTAAAGAACCCTAATAAGAAATTTGCCATCATCAGTGTTACAGTGTTGTTACAACAAATATATACAAGAACAGATATCAATCAAACAAATTCTAAAACAATTTTGCAGTCAATTTTTAACTAATAATTGCAAAAAGCTTTTCATGTTCAAGAAATTGAAGAATAACGAGTGATTGTTATCTACACCTCTGAGTTCCAGTAATCCTTCAATAGGTTTATACATTGCGATACTACTAATATCGAATTTACCATCATCAGATTGCATCATCGACTCCATCAAATTCTCAGACATCCATCTCTGTAGCAAGTCAAAGCACAGCTACAAAAACCAATCCCCAATGAAAATCAGATTAAACCTCATCGCAACAATCACAAAGAGAGAAGAAATCATCGTAAACTTTCAAAACTCACTGTACTCTCAGCTAATCCAAGCTGAATAATCCCGTCCGTGTTCTTAATCCGATCGTACGGATCCGTCTTGACTCTCTCCAACCCAATGTAATAAGGCGAATCGGAAGGTTTCGCCAGAGGAACAGCTCGAGAGGAGACTCGAACTCGTCCGATCGAGTTTCCACGAGAGAAGAGATTAGTCCGTGACGACGTTCTCGGTAACTCCGTCGGGTTGGAGGGAGGAGGACGGGATCGTTTTAGGTAAAGCTGGAGAAAGTAGAAGAGACAACAAGGAATGAGAGAGCCGACGAAGACATTTTTTTTTCTCTGTTTTCACCAAAAATACATTCACGGTCGAATAGCCTTCTGCCACATCATCTGATACTGAGTCTCATAAATATCAGTCCACTGATACGGATCAGACCCAATTATGTGGTTTTATCTATTAAAAAATTGTTTTTGGGCCAATGATACTGAGAAAAGATCACCGGTGTACATGGTCTAAGCTCTTTTGGTATGCCAAGTCATAAAATATCCCCACAAAATCTCCACGTTTCCTTGTGTTGCTCTCCAAAGAATCCTACTTAGCTCCGATTACGGACCAAAGCTTTAAATAAATCTTCCTTAAAACTAAAGTTTGTTGCTTTTTCTCATGCTTAATTGATTCTTTTGTCCTTCTTCTTCTCTTTCTCTTTCTCTGGATTTCAACAGATTGATCCAAGTCCAAGGTATGAGAACAGTTTAACATTAAAATCAATGTTCTTATGTTTCTCTGATTTCTTCCATGTCCCGTCTTAATTGATGAGCTCAAATCTTGTGTTTTATCATTGTTAATATCCATTTAATAAGTTTACGTTGATTTATTAATTCAGATCAATGGGTATTCTACTTTGTTGTTTTCAAATTCCGGAGAACAATGATGAATCTCTAAACGTTGCAAGAATCAGAACCTTCACTAACCCAATAACGAATAACTTATCCCCCAAGGTATCTTCCGCATTATAAACCCTAATTTCTCCTTTTTTTTTCTACCAAGAACAAGAGCTAACTTACATTTTTGATCCAGCTCGAGCAACTATTTCCAAGCTTAGAAAGAGAGGAAATTTACTCTGTTGCCAACGAAGAAGACGTTTGTCCGACATGTTTCTATGGTAAACCAAAGAATTATATAAAAACTTTGAAATGAGATTGAAAAACTTTTGATTGATTAAGATTATGTATGTTAATAATTCAATTCCTATTTGGATTGGAGACAGAGTATATTGATGAAAACCCGAAGATAGTTTTGCAATGTGGACATATATTTCATCTTGCATGCATCTATGAATGGATGGAGCGAAGTGAAGTTTGTCCCTTTTGTTCAAAGGTTTTTTTTATATCTAACACATTTTATGGACCGATCTTCTCTTTTTTTAGTCTTGCTCGTCTTATGTACCAGTATTCTATCTATTTCTATGACTTTTTAGTTTCGGAAAGTAAATTGGATTTTTTTTAAAAAAAAATTTATGTTTGTGATTTTTACAGACAATGCTTTTCTTGGAGGGTGAAGAAATTACAGAGCAGGTGGAGTAGTAATAATAAGAGATATACTCATATTCTTTTCGGCGGCTACAATTTCTATTCTTTGACAATTCTTTTCGAGTTTTTTTAACTCTTCCAATATTTTTATACATTCCATAAACATTTCTCTCATTCTTAAGGAGTAGAAAAGGTAGAAATGGAATACAAGTCTGGTAAAGCCGAAGGTCTCCATGCCCAAGACTATGTCAATGTTGGGGGAATTATAATCAAGAGTCAGGATATCATTCTAGCGAGTAACCAAGATAATTTTTTCAAACATGTTAAATATGACGGTATACTTAAGTTGGGCATATATACATTTAATAATAAATTATTTATATGTTTTAAAAATTATAATCTCTAAACTAATTATTATTACATTTTTGAAAAAACATATTACTATGTTTTGCTATGGTTTTGCTTATGTTTTGCTTTTGTTTTGTTTTTGTTTTTAATATTATCTTCTAAATATAATTCTTCCAAAATCTTCACTTTCCCAATAGATATATAATTAGTATAAAAATTGTAGATTTCAATTTTTTAGATATGTTAGTAAAAATAATTTAAAAACTGTTGAAAGTAGATTTATAAGAACAAAAATAAATTAATGAAAGTGCCACCAAAACTTGAAAATTCGAAAGAAAACATAAATATAGGTTATAGCTCAACACAAGAGAATAATAGTAAAAACTAAAAATAAATATTGATAATAGATGAGTTTCATTTGCTTGAAGTTCTTGTTTGTGAGGTCAAAAAATTAGTTGGGTGTAAAAGTAGATGATTATAGGAAAATATCAATGGATATGCATAGACGAATAGATAATTCACTCCCTTCATTTTGCATTGTTCCCTTGCTTCTGTTCATTTTTTTTACGCATGTACCCCTATAGCATCAAGGGAGTCGCATATATAGTATAGGGTTGTATCATTGCAGACGGTAGGAGAAGATTTTGCGAGATATTGTTTTGGGGAGTTTTGTTTATTTAATTTTTTTTTTAAATTTTTTTCTTGCCCAGTTACCGAACAGTCGTGTTTTTCCTCATCCTATATGAGGAGGAGAGACGGCGTTTTGAGGCTGAAAGAAAAAGGAAACAACTCCCCAAAACTGTCCTCTCGCATTCTTTTTCTCTGGTTCTGTTTTTCGAGCAAGGGTTTATATCTCAGATCTGGGTTTTGTTCTTCTCGTTTTTTTCTAGTAATTAAAATCGATTTTTTATGTTTGATTTTGCTTTCAACGACATGTTTTTCGTTGTCTAACTAGACTTTATCCATTTTTTTCCAGAACCGATGCCTCCGATTCTGCTTCCTCCCCGGTTGATTGCGTTTAGGTGTTTAGGTGTTATTCACGGGTTCTCCTATTCGTTTTTCTTTAAGAGAGTTCAAGATTGTCACTGGCTTACCTTGTGGGAAGTATCCAAGTATGAAGAAGAAGAAGAAGAAGAAGAAGAAGAAGAAGAAAGTTGTTTGGGCTTGAAGAAGATGTAACCGTGGACATGGTTATTACGATGTTGAAGAAAAGGATTGTTTCAGATCTCAATATGAGGATCTGATTATAGTTAGGAGATAGCCAAATTATCGCCTAACATTGTTATCAATACATAGAGACATTGTTGTCTTGGGTTGATGAATAGTTATAATTTTTGAGGTAATAACATGGTCATAGTTAGCCACTAACGTCTTATTGGGGTACTACTGTTAGCAAAACGTGAATGTTGTTTGTATGAATGTTTTTAAAAGTTGCTTTAAGTTAATATCTGCCTTATTTTAGTTAGCAGCTAGTCGTATTATCGACTAACAATGTTACCAATCAAAACTTGTTGTTCGGTGTTTGATGATTATTTACAAATTTCGTTTGGTGTTTGATGATTATTTAATATTTGGCTTATTTTAGTTAGCAGGTAGTCGTATTATCGACTAACAATGTTATCAATCGAAACTTGTTGTTTGGTGTTTGCTGATTATTTTCAACTTTAGAGGTGAAAACATTATCGTAGTTATATATCATATAACGTATTATCGGGATACTATTGTTATAAAAACAGGGATGAAGGTTTGATGAATGGTTGAAAAGTTTTAGGTCAAATCATGCATGATTATAGTTAGCAGTTAACGTATTATCGTGGTAACACGGTTAACATAACAGTGAATTCTGGTGAGCAAACGTTGACTTACAGTTGAATAACACATGCATAATTATAGTTAGCAGATAACGTCTTGTCGAGATAATATCGTTAGCGAATCAGCAATGGGAGTTTTACGAATGGTTGAAATGTATTTAGTAAAACAAGCATGATGATAGTTAGAAGATAACGTCTTCTCGGGGTAATATCGTTAGCAAAACATGGATTGCGGTTTGATGAAGTGTTGAAAACATACATGATGATAGTTAGCAGCTAACGTATTATCGGAGTCACATCGTTAGCGAAAAATAGCCCTGTGTGGCGAACAAACGTTGAGTTACAGCTGAATAACTGATACATGATAATAGTTAGCAGATATCGTCTTATCCAGGTAATATCGTTAGCAAAATAGGTTGAGGGTTTGATGAATGGTTGAAAAGTCTTTTGGTAAACACATGCATGATGACATTTAGCAAATAACATATTATCGGAGTAACATCGTTATCAAAACATGGATCTGTGCTGAGCAAACGTTGTCTTACAGCTGAATATCCCATGCATGATGATAGTTACCAAATAACGTCTTATCGGGACAATATCGTCAGCAAAACTTGGATGGGAGTTTGATGAATGGTTGAAAAGTCTTAGGTAAAAACATGCATGATGATAGTTAGCATATAACGTATTATCGGAGTAACATTGTTATTAACCCATGGATATGTGCTGAGCGGACGTTGACTTACAAGTGAATAACATATCTGGTGTAATTATTTCTGTATCTTTATTTTTCTAATGCCGGCGGAAAAATATCTTCGAAGATATCGTTTAGCATTTAATGCTGCTGTACCTATACTACTCGGTTAACGTTATCTTTGTTTTGTAGGGGTGTTTGCGTCTTAAATGTTGCAAGGGAAGAGAGAGGGTTAAATATCTAATAATCAAGCATATCCACTTAATTTTCGTTTCGTCTGGGCATAGAAATTTAACTCACCCATGATTATATAGAAAAATGTAAAAAACAATAAACAAATTAGCTCATTTTTTTTATTGGAGTCATGTGACCCCCCTACCTTAAACATAGTTCCGCCCTTAACAAAAGATTGTATAACATCTAGTAATTGAAATACATACTATGACGACGATATAACAGAAGAATAATATGCCTCTATCCAAGTGTCCGAAATTAACATTGGTAATTGGTAAACAAGGAACCAACCTTTGTGATCCACAATGCAAAGCAATCGTTGACTCCCGAACGACTGACATTTATGGACTGGAGGTAAGAGAATTACTTAAGTTTTAGTGAGTATATATATATATATATATATTGTTTAATTAATTTGTATCGTAATTTGTTAGTAGTTTTTTTTTGTTTTGTTTCATACTGTTTAGACAGCTGTCTGTGAGATCTATAAAGCACTTGGAGCAAACTAATTTCTACTTTTCTAGGGAGCGAAGTAAAACTTGGATATGTGACCGGAAACGTCGACGGTATCCGTGCACAAGACAAGGTTAACGTTGGCGGCATAATAATAAATAGTCAGGATTTTCTTTTAGCACGTAACAGACGCTTTATTAAAACGTGTTAAATTTGATGGTGTACTTGTGTTGGGCATCAAATCTTCATTTGCGCCAGGATCTGTCACGATTTTGGAAAACATGGTGAAACAAAAATTGATAACTAAACCCATTTTCTCGTTTTGGCTGAGGTCGTACAAGGGAGATGGGAAGGGCGAAGATCCTAACGGTGGCCAGATAGTGTTTGGTGGGTTTGACCCCAAACACTTCCACGGAGAACATGCCTATGTTTCAAGCGACGACCGCTGGAAGATCAAAATGTCCAAAATATACAACAATGGTAAACCAGGAACAAATCTTTGTGACTTACAATGCAAAGCAATCGTTGACTCGGGAACAACCGACATTTCTGGCCCCGAGGTAAGAAATTAGTTTTAGTGAGTATATAGTTTAGTTTGTATATATCGTAATTTGTTTTGTTGCATACTATTTAGGAAGCTGTCCGTAAGATCTATAGATGAAGCAATTGGAGCACATAGAGTAACAATTAAATGCGATAAGGTTCCTGCTTTGCCGGATATCTACTTCGAAATTGGAGGAAAAAGTTCTTCGCCTCACTAAAGATGATGTACGATCAGGTTTTGTGTTTGTCATGGGATATAGAATCCTAGTGAATTTTAGCACAAAATTAATTAGTCATTTTATATAGACTAATTAAACCAAAGCATAATTAATAGTACTATTATATAATTTCATTCTATTTTTTATTGAATTCTAAGCCCGTAGATTAATCATTTAGGTGAGTTCTTTTGTAATTATGTTTCTCCGGTCTTATCCAAACACACCACTATATATATTTTCAATTTAAGCCTACTGATCGATCAATTCCTTTTCATTTTATAATGATTTATCGCTGCACATATAATATTCTTATGTCACAGGAAGCGTATTGGTTTATTCAAATGTGTCTTGAGTTTTCTTTAAAATCTTTATCCGGTTAAATAAACTTTACTTCTTCCTGCACCTCTGATAAATTATTCCTCAAGGAAAGAACAGAGTTTTGGTGTCTAAGGTTTATTGTTTTGTATTCATCCCTATCTCTCTCTCTCTCTTTATTATCTTGTTGATTTGGTGGTTTGAACATCTTTCCAACTTATAGGATTTTTAAGTACAAATTATCCTTTAGAACTAGAAGCCTAAGACACTTTTCTTGCGTTTCAAGAAAGAGTCATGTTAGTCATTTTACTTACAAATTAAAACTGTTTGATCTAATGTGCTTGCTCCTTATAAAGTTTACAGTTTTATTATCTTCAATTCAATGCATAAGTTGTGTTAACAAACGACCCTCTCTTTTTTTTTTCCCTCTCATGCAATATGGTTTCTAGTTTATGGAATTTCGCGTAACACTAGCAATTTCGTTTCTTGTTTATGTCCTGTATTTACTAGGTCGAGAGTTAAGACAACTTTTCAAATGTAGCGATGGCTCACCATTAACATTCAGCAACAAAAGTTTTAAGTAAAAAATTCCCTTCCGTGTTGCATTATAATCCACATAAACAACAAGGGCTGAAAAAGAAAGCAAAGGAAATTCAGGCAACAATAGTTTAAACAAAGAGTGAGTAGATTGAAATAGGCAAGAATAGTATCAGGCAAGGACAGAAGCAGAATATAAGACCTTCAAGCTGAGTGTGAGAGAGGATCAAGTTTGTAGATAGCACTGGACCACTCAATCTTCCCCCGAATTTTGCATCCCTCGCGTCTCTCCAAGGAAACCTCGGCAGACCAAAGCTCCAAACTCTCAGGATCTCCGAGATGCGCAGTCCAGAAGATGACAACGTTACCAGCAGAGTTGCTGCAAAGTCTACAAATATCATATTTGACATTGGTTAGCTCACGGTTCTGCCAGTTTGGATCAAGAGAGCAGAGCATTCTCGAACCACATAGAGACAGTTGCAGCTCTTCCAAACCCTTCACTTCCTTCCAAATCAACTCATCTGGCTCACACCACAGTATTCTCCCGCGAGTACCACGACAGTATAACAGCTTCCCTATGGTACACCAATTGTTTCTGTTTTTTGGCGTAGAAGAATCTTTTTTTCCGCTTGTCTGGAATATACCTTCACTTAGCAAAAAGTAAAAGCTTTGAGCCTCCTCATCCACCGCATAATAAACCTTCTTCTCTTCGATCACAACACTTTGGTGGATATTGTGGGACATCTTAGGCGTAACAAAGTTAACCCAAGTTTGAGTCTTTGGATCGAATACTTCTGCCCAGTTTGAGGAATCAAAATCCTCCCATCAACCTCCCAAAACGTATATTTTCCCGTCTACTAGGCCTGCCGACGCGGAAAAATGAGCCATCTTCATGGACGGGACACGGTGCCATGTGTGCAAGAAACAATCAAGATATCCGAAATGGGATTGCCGTTTATGAGTCCACCGATTACATAGATCCCACAATCAATCACAACGAAAGAGGATGAATTCGGAGCTTGATTAGGGTTTGATAGGATCAGGCTCAGCCGATGTTTAGGGGTGAGGATGAACCATCATGGGATTGGGTCAGGAAAGATGCGTAAGCATACGTAGAGAGATGCCTCGGTGCAACCTATCCGCCGTCTTAAGTGACAGAGTTCAGGGGAAGCTACGAGAGAGCGGTGGCTCTTGGAGGCGATAGCTAAAGCTGCGTGGTCCAATCTCGAGACCTTAGCCAGGCAACTCACAGCCACCGCATCTGGCAACGAACATAACCCAGACCACGACGGGGACGCCTCCTTCGATTTCTTCCTTCTCTTACTGTGCGATGGCACTTCAGAAGCGTTATTCGACATGGTCAATCCTAATTCACAACAACAAGAAATCGCACATCTTCTTTTCATTGCTTTTCTACTCCTCGATCTTGGGTTTTTGTGAAGACCAAACAATTTTACCAACAAAATAAGAAAAAGAAAAAAACAGAACACCAGTTTTACTCTTTAGAGACGGGGACAACTAAACAAACTTTATTTTATACTGATTAATAATCGTAGTGAAAAGGAAATCAACAAACTTGTTGTTTAGGGTTTATAATATTATATTTGTAATCACATACAGTATAAACAAACACATTGGTTTATCCGTTCGTGTTGGCAAAAAAGAAAAAAAGCCCAACCGAATGGTTTGAACATCGAGTACAGTTTGGATTGGTTCAGTTATAGTCATCAAAATGCCCACTCCTCAGAATATCTTTGTAATTACAAAGACCTGATTATTCTCCTCTGTGTCACCTTCCTGTATTAGATTCAAAATAGCTAAATTACATTATCTAGTTCTACTTTTTTTGGGAGCTGGTTTTGTTACATGGTTTGCTTGGGTTATAATGAACCAATCCAATTGCTACATTATGATAATTAAGATGTAGGCTAAACACTACTCTTTCTCCAAATAAGAATGTCGATGTCGAGGCATAATTCCAATTGATGGAAAACATAGAGAAAAGTTGTGGTGAATGAAATTTGGTTGGGTTACCTTATCAGTCTCACGGTTTAGAGTACTAGGTGTTTTCACAATAAGATCCACAGAGTTAGACTCCGCGATAAAGAAAAATGTATCTCGGCATTTTTACAAAAACTATTTCACCAAGCAATAGACATCATTCCGAACAATGGTCATATCATTGGCCCCTGCTTTTTGGTTACCTTGTCACGCAAGCAACAGAAAACAAACAGACCTAACAAACGCAAGAGAAACACGAATTATTTCACCTCTGTTAACGAGGTGAAAAATTGGGAAAGACAAAGATGATTATAAACTCTCTTTGTTAACTACATTCAGACATTATAATTAAACTCTCTCTCTCCCTTTCTTTGTGAAATCTCTGTTTACTCTGCCTTTGAATAGTTTTTTTTTTAAAGTTTTAATTTTTTTGGTTGTTTTGTAAGCACAGAATTTGCCATCGCAACTATTGCAACAATTCTTTCACGCATAAGTCCATCGCAATATTTGTGAGAAAAAAACGAAATTTTATTTGTCACGAATTTGAAATACATTTTCTCGCAAATACTGTACGATTTTTTAAGAAATACATTTCGCACAAATAATGTAACAAATTCAGGGTTATCTCGCTCGATTTAAGAGGCAAATTATGGGCTTTTATGGCTCAACATCATTCCTTAGTTCTAATTGGGTTCTATTTTGATTTGGGTTAATAGGGCCCAACCACTAAAGTTGGTTTCCCAACCACTAGAGTTGGCTTGTTGTAAACTTGTTAAGTTGTAATGATGTGCAAATTTGCCACTTTTATTTTAATGCAACAAAACTTCATACAAAAGAAAAAAGGACAAAAAAGGTCCGATCAATTAAGTTCCCGTTCATTCTCTCCGACCGTCAAATATATTACAATTTTGCCCCATATTGAAGCAAACAAACTTATAAAATTACAAAGAAAAAGGAGCTTGCTAATTTATATATGATGATATAAGAACATCGAACTTGCCAAAATATATTAATTAATTGGATGAAAAGAGCCTAGCCACTATTTATATGTATGTGGCTAATTGTTTTTATTGTTGACGATTATAAAATATATATATATGGAAGTGCTTCATGCGGCGAAGCAGCCAAGGTTGCAGTTGTAAACAGGTTCAAGAGTCAGTTCGAGTTCGTTCCTCCTCATTGCCATTGGATCTTCTTCTTGATACAGACCACTGCATTCACAATCATACATAGGATATATATATATATATGAAAGTGCATATGTAATCATATGTTTCATCGTACAACAAAGGAAAATCAAATATAAGTCCATTTTGAAACGTCAAAGATATTAATTTCATTTATCTAACAAACTCAAATGTTACTTAAACACATAGACCAACAACAACAAAAGCCGAGCAGATTCCAATTGTTTCTTAGGCTTTTCGCAACCATTCCATCTATAGTTTCCACACTCTATAAGTTTGTTCGTTTGGCGACAATTGCATTAACCTACTTTAATAAATGAATGGTTTAGAGAAAGTTTCTAATTTCAAGATCATGACATCATGTAACCATCACTAACAGAAAGGCTATAACTTCAATGAAATTACAACATCTAACTAGCTCGCATAGCATATATGATTCAAATATATTTTACTTGAAATTAATATTGATTAGTGAATTTTTGTTACCCCATGTTAAGAAAAGGAGATGGCTGATGAGAGAGCATGTAAGGATGCTGGATTTGATGCTGCTGCGGCGGTGGAGGGGGAGGCATATTGTGGCCATGGTTCTGCTGATCCCACTGCTCTTGTTGAGCCCTAAGAATTTTTTCCCTCTCCTTGATCTGCCAATTTTCAGGTTTCACACACCAATTTGTTTAAAAAATTATTTCATACCATATTATCATCATCAATTTTCAAAGTGAAGAAACTATATATATGCAATGGTTACAGAATTATTTTCACAGTTGCACACATGCAATGAACTCTTATAAGTATTTTTATAATTAAGAGTAGTGTCTATATTCACATACATAGATATGAGCTAAGTAGAATGATGGGACGACATTTCAAATATTTTCAATCCAAGAGACAACCTTAAAACTAAACGGACAAAGCCCATCTACGTACAGGCTGATGATTATATCAATCAATAGACAACATCTATGCTATTTAAAAAAATTTGCAAAGATTTTATGTTTTAATTAATGGTGCCGAAGTTAAGTGGAGATATGAATATCTCGTAGGTATAGCTTGGCTGGAGGTGTGGAGCAGAACAGTGGAAGGTAACAGTAATGCAGTGGACAACATGTTGATGAAGGATAAATGATGACATATTGACACGTGTTACCTGTTTAGAAAGCATGCTGTTTTGCTCCTGTATGGCCTTCTCCTGTCATTTCCAAAACGGCACGATTGTTAGCTTCCCTATACGTTTCTCGATAAGACATACATACATTTGATAGGGTTTTTACATACCTTTCTTTGGAGCTCATTGATGGATTCGTACATAAGTTGGTTCTGCATACACACAGATCAACATTAATTAATAAACCATTACTTTGACTAATAAGAGTCTTATAATATACAACATAGCTCATACATTTGAACCAACCTATAGGCATATCAACGTGATATTGATTACTCATAGATTTTCTATATTGAACCAATAAGATAGGCATATATACATTCACATATAGGTATTTGAATGTTCACATTATTACAATAACACTTGTAATTGTTTTAAGTTAATTATATAGATATGTTCAACGAAATAGGAGAAGGCCATACTTTTCTAGTGCGGATGTGCTTAAGAGCAGTGTCAAGCTGCTGCTCCAGATTCTGAAGCTCCTTAGGGCTCATTGCATTCAAGTCTTCCCCAAGATAATGCCTGAATTTCAATAGCATCCATTTATTTTAACTAACATTAATGCTACCAGTTTCCTATATATATATATATATATATATATATATATATATATATATAATTTCGTTTGTGCCTACATATAAATGTGATGAGTGTAAGTGTGTACCTCTGGTTTCTCTCCAAAAGTTCAATCTTAGCCTTAAGCCTGTTATACTCCATCGACCAGTTCGTCTGCATATACCAATTTTTAATACTAATAAAATTCATCAATACCAAGACTAGATTGATATTATGCATGTGAGTTAAAAGGATAGATATTATACATTGACATCAGACTCAGGTGCAATAAGCTGTCTCTCGGCGTAAGAGTACCTCTCATAGCGTTCAAGTATCTTCTCCATACTGTTCATTTCGCAGAATTAGGGTTAGCTACATATCATCAACCACTTATCATCTTATTATATATATGATATATAACAAGCAAATCATGTACGATCGATACTAGTGTTTTCATGACATTTTAGAGTAAATCTAGCAAGGTCTTAATGATGGTTTTATGCAATTAAACCAAGATTTCTTATATCAAATCAAGTACCAATCTCTATAATTCCTCTATAACAAAACAGTATGAATCATAGACCCTATTCCTTTAGCTTCGAGTTCTAACTGCGGTTTCTTTTAATTTTGCTATAATTAGGTACAGAAAATCTTGTTAGAAGCGACACATTATTATAAAATATTATAATCTGGCCAATTCACCAATATTATTCAGAACAAGGATAATGTTTTTTAAAAATAAAAGAAAGAAGAACAGCTGTTGCTTGTTTGAGCTAAGTTTGACCATCGGTAAGAAGCCGATTTTAGGATGGAGTTAGTTCTTTTTATGGATCCCCAGAGGTCAAAGACTCCCTACTCAGATTTGACGTCTTTCTTTCAGTTTTAATTTCTAAATTCAAATAAAAAAGAAACACTAGTTCAAATTTAATACTATATAGTGTTTTATATTACGAGTTCATAATCTTAAGATCCGAGTGAAATTAAACATTTTCTTTGCTTAGATTTGCAAAAAATTTGAAGACACAGTTTGAATAAATTAGATATTCGTTTACAGCTGAAAAAATGTAATTCGTAAGTTAAATACTCATTCTAATAAAAAATCATCCTTATCTATTTCTATATTAATTTATTTTCTCGTCACATAATTTCGTTTTATATAATCCAGTTGCAACTTATATATGAAAAAGAAGAAGTAACACTACATTTAAAACTCGAACACATAAGAGCGAGTGAAACTAAACGTTTTATTTTCTTACTATGACACTAGAACTTAGATCTGCAAAATTTCGAAAGACATGGCTATAGGAGAACAAAGGATTCATTATGAGTTTGGGCTCAAAAACCCTAGCTCATAGATTGAACTGAACATACACCCTTCTATATGCTCTTGAATTTGAAGATATGATGCTGATAAATGCACAATATATCAAGGGTAATTACTCTATAGTATAATTAGTGTGCTAGTATTCACTTCACTCCAGGCCCTAAAGTTTTGATTTCTTAAATACAAAGAAGTAGTATTAAACATTTTTATGGCTAATCAAATTCCAAATCTGATGGAAAACCCTAGTAAATATATAAACAAAAGCAGTAGTTAATAATTAGGGCAAAATCAAGTAGTCAACTTAAGGGGGAAAAAACGAGATAAAGTAGCAAATCAAAGATTTTTTTAAAAAAGGAAAGAAGTAATTGGAGTTACCAAGAATCAGTGGAGTATTCGAAGAGTTTCCCCTTATGGGAGAAGACAACAAGAGCAACTTCAGCATCACAGAGAACAGAGATCTCATGGGCTTTCTTCAAAAGACCAGCTCTTCTTTTCGAGAATGTCACTTGTCTATTGATCTTGTTCTCTATCCTCTTCAATTGAACCCTACCCCTCCCCATTTTTGATCCTTTTTTAAGAAACTTCTTACTCTAAAAGAACCAAACAAAACAAAGACCCCCGATAAGAAACTACAAGAGTAATATAAAGAAGAGCTCAGACTTTGGTATGAACCAATTAGGAAAGTTTTTCTTTCTTTCCTTTATAATAAGACTTGTGTTTGAGTCTCGGGATCTTTATTTATGGAGAGATTTGGGTAAGAGTGGTTTTAGGGAAAAGCTAAAGCTGGTTTCTCTTGTTTGCAAAAACCATAGTGGTTTTCTTAGGATTTGCGTGTCGACTTCTCATTGGTTTATCTTGTACTAATGTCGGGTCCATGAATTATTAATAAAATTCGGACTTAAAAATATGAAAATAAAAAATTTGATTATCGATGTCTCGTGAAGCGAAATGGGTAAGTAACATTGTACGGACCACTGGTCCTTCCCCAAGTGTCACCTTCGCTTTGCATTGACGGCGGAGATTTCCCTGTAGATCTACGAAACAAAATCTGAACCAACAAAAATATCTATTTTTAATTTCCTTTTATTTAAATTTCTCTATTACCCTATTTTACACTATTCTTTTAGAATAAAGTAAGAACCCTTTGTTTTATCAAATTTGCTCATTATATTTAATGTTCTCAGCTGTAACAGTGAAGTACAAGACCTTTCTTTTGGCAATAGATGTTTTTGGTAGAGCTGAGAAGCAATTGACAACTGTGTAATGTATTGCGTCGACGGATTTGTACGCAGGATTTAAGGAAAGAGAGGAAGAAGAGAAGAATAATTGTAAGTGTTCAAAATTTCAAACCCAAAAATAGCTAGTATTTTGTCAAAGATTTGTTCAATGTTGTGTGTTCTTATTAAGCTGTAGATGATCAGGAAAAAAAATCAATTGAATATGTGCTTTGTTGTTAATCAAACATATTTAGTTTGTACTTTATATGCAAATCTATAAACCCAAGTTTCATAAGTTCAACCAAAAAACAAAAACCAAACTCAACTTTCAACTGGTTTAGTTGTAGCAGATGTGGTACATTACAAATGAATTCGCGTTTCAACTATCCATCTCTATACTATTAAAAGAGAAGTACAAATGAAAATGGGTCGGGTTAAAATCAGAAAATTGACCCGAAAATCTGAAATCGGATCTTTGAAATTTTTTTGGAATATAAATTCGAATTAATAATGAAAAATCAAAATAAAATCAAATATTTATGGAAATCAAATAAAATCTGATTGTACTTATGGTAACTAATAATAAAAGCATATTCCAAACAATATTATACATTAATTACGTATAATAAATTTGTTCATATATTTTTGGGACTAATTCCATAACAATCAACGTTTTTGTCATTAATTTCGCTTATTTTAGCCAATTATCATTAATTGAAAGATATTTTACTTGCTTTTAAAGATTTTGTAGAAAATTTATCACAAATAACCCATCTGTTTTATAAATTAAATTGATATTTTTATTTTGGTCGTGTAAATTAAATAGTTATTTTTATTTTGGTCGTGTAAATTAAATAGATATGAAATCCATGTAACTAATTTTAATTTAATTAGATTAAATCGAAATTATGATATTTTCATACCTATAGCTTACCAAAGAAGTTTAATTTTCAATTTATAAAGATTTCTTGAATATGATTTTAGAATTATTCAACAAGATGATAAGTATTTATTAAATTTTGTGAATCATGAAAAATAATAATGAATTTTAAATCATTATACTTCATCTTTCAATCTCTCATCTAACAAATAAGATACATATTCTATTATTACTATGTCCAAACTTCATTTTATTGTATGACTAAATAATATTCCCATTAGAACTGTCAAAGCAAGTTGATTCGTCCCGTAAGTCCGTTTTGCGATAGACAAAAAATATTTTGACTTGTAGTTAGTCGGTCCGCACGACCCGCGGGTAGCATATATGAAATACAAACCCGTCCCGCAAATATATGCGGATTTGCGGGATTGTCCATGGATTTTGTTTAAATAATTTTAAAGTAACCAAAATTTAAAATACTACTAAAATAAATAAATAAATCAAAATACTATTAAAAGTTTGTTTAAATTGCCACATGTTGAATAAATTATAATTTTATCAATAAATACTAATATGCGGGCTGATCCGCCAACCCGCGGATGAAAACCGATTAAACCTATGACCCACTGCGAATTAATCCATGTGGCCCGCTTATTTGCGGGTTTAATATATTTTCCCAAATCTGCCCCATAGTGAGATGATGTGGGCTCGACCCGCAGTTTTTGACCTATTTTGACTGCTCTAATTCCCATGAATCGTCTAATTTTAGAATTTTAAAACACAAAATTCTATTTTGTAAATCATAATTAATACGATGGGCATATTTATAAACAATTTTACATTTTCTCTACAATTCGTTATTATGAATATTTATAAGTATACTACACGATTCGTTCTACTAAAAACACACACACAATATTAAACGCAACGTATGTAAACAAATATTCTCCCGCGGTGGACCGCGGGTCCGATCCTAGTATATATTAAACTACCATATATAAACCACATATAAAAACCTTTGCTCAATTTGCTTAATCACTTCTTTTACAAAAACCCTTGATTATTTTTAGTCAATAAAATATCCAATAATGAAAAAAAAACAGAATCGGCATTTGCTTAAGGCAAATATTGCATAAGCCCTAGATAACAATATAATTGAGTGAAAGCTGGACCACATTTCAAAATTTCTTTGTTAGTCAAGTGTTCCTGTTTTAGTTGATTACTTTAAATATCTCAGGTTTGTGGACTAATTGATTGCTCTTGTTAAATAATTTCTTTCTGTTTTTTTCCCTTTCTTCTCTTATTTGGTGTTTTCCACGTGTCTTCTTCCTTAATTTGATTTACCATGAAATTTATAAATTAAGACATCCTTTACCAACTATTGCTTACGTCATTATTGTTTTATCAAAACAACAATCATACTAATTTTAGAAAAAAAAAAGACCATTATGTAAAAAAACATTGTAAGATAGTGAAATCTATCCCAAAATTATTCATAATTAGTTTTAAGTTAAAGTTCATTTTTTTAGTTATCTAGATATATATATATATATATATATATATATATATATATATATATATATATATATATATATATATCTTCATGTGCCAATTGAACCTATGCTAAAAAGATGTAGATTGTATTTTAATCGAACTATATGTATTTTCTTCATAGAAGTTATATTAAATCTGGTATGGTATGACCATATATACTTAAAATGGTCGTGATTATATAACCAAATTTAAACATGTACGTCCTGAGTTTTGAAACGATACATAAGTTAAAAGATAAGAGTATAGAGAACTCAGTCTAAAGATAGTATACTATATATATGTATGATATGTATATAGAGATCATGAGCAAAAGTAGTAAGCAACAAAAGGAAAAGTAGAAATTTAACAAATTGAGCAAAACTAAAAGAATCTAAGCTCGTGGCCTTGAAGACAACATCCCAATAATATCCATTTTCTTCGCCTTTGTTACATCTCCACCCTTCTTTTCTTCCCACTAAATATCTTTTTTTTTACGCTCTTTCAGTTTATTATTCGATGTAAACGTACATGCTTTTGTATGCCATATCTTGATCCACTAAACTGTATCTTAGATTCTAATACTAAAAATGATTACTTCTCATTAGAAGGACGTAATCTTTATCTTCATAGTGTCCCAAATGTTAGTGATCATACGAAGTGGTTTTAGAAGATAGAACATATATAGTCGTTTTGAAGCAGATACCAAGAATAGTCTTCGATCAATGTGTCCAATTAGAAAAAAGAAGAAGGCAAGAAGGTTTAATGAGTGATCTTTGTAGTCACGACTCACGAGAGTTGTGACTTGTGAGGTTGCTTTGTATCACGGTGACGCAATTTTTTTTTTCGTTTTTAAATACGTGAATTATATAGGCAAGTTTTTTAATTCGAATATTAACATATCGGTTTTAAACTCAACATCCGAAGGCAAAATAAAGAAAAACTCAACATTTTGTAATCTACAATTATCATAAAACAATAGTGAGTCTTTTAATGAATAATTTATACAGATAATCCAATTTGCAAGTGGTTTTGAATATATATAAAATTAAAGAAAGATGTTCAATAATTAATTTCTTCTAACATAAAGTTATTAGAAGATCAGATCTTCTAATAAATATACTCTCAATCTCTATTATTATAAAATATATAGATAGATCGCTTGTTGTGATCTAGGAAGCATGGAATCGGCATCCAACCTCCGCTTCCCGCTTCGGAACCGGAACCGGGTACGGAAACGTCAGGAAGCGCTCGGAAACGTGACGGAAGCGCGGTTCCAAAAAATCACACATTGGAAGCGTCTGGGAATCGGTCGATTCATATTTGGAAGCGTGGTGTTATGAACGGAAACGCAACCTCCTTTTTCTTCATGTTCAGTTGCCTTGGTTTTCTAATGGTGTGTGCGTGTGGTTCTTTGTCTCTTAGATGATAAATTATCACAAGCAAGAAGAAACATATAAAATGTGCATGATGCATCTGTTACCTCCGGTGGTTTCAATTTTCAGATCTGATATTTCTTAAGTTTCCGGTGTTTTCATCGGGAAGAAGAATCTTAACAATTGTGGGCCTTACATTTTCCATTCTTTTGGGCTTTTAACATTCATATCTGATATCCCTAATATATATTCTCAGCAGCCCAATTTTGTTTATTTTTTCGTAAGCTTAAGTTTTTTTTTTTGTTACGCAAGCAAGCTTATATATTTATGATATATATATATTAACGCTTCCAATACGTACCCGCTTCCTATATTTTTCACAAAAATCGCTTCTGCGATTCCAAACGCTTCCGCTTCCGCGTACCCACTTCCGATTCCATGCAACTTAGGTTGTGATTGTGAAACATTATGTACAGTACTAATTAAAAAAAAAAAAAATTATGTATACGGGAGAAATGAATGAAGAGCAAAGTTGTCTTAGTTAGGTCTCTATCAAAGAGCAAGTTGGGTCCAACCCAGCCACATCAAATGTCCAATTAATGTACACATCATTAGCTTTTAGCCCCACCATTCTATATATACACGCAGCTACATACATATATATGCATATGTATCTTATAGAAAGTCTCAATTTTTCAAAAATCATAAATTAAACTTTAGTAACCTTAGTATAGCTATTGAAAAAGTGATTAAAAAAAAAAATTGTATAGTTATTGTTTTCTTTTGTGCGCAAAATTTGAAAATAACTAATGAAATATTATATATATCAATTTTTTTTCTTACATAAATTTTTTTTTGTTGCACTGTTAAAAAAAAAAAAATTTGTTGCATTTTTATAAATATTTATCTAGTATGTTCAATCACATGAAAAATCACAAAAAAGAGAAGTACATATGATATGAATATGATGTATACGCAGCAGCTAGCATCTATGTTGACGCTATCCTCTAACCACCACGTTATATATATATATATGCTTCTTGTTGCACTTGCACCACAAAACCTCTATATTTCATTTTCAGATCTCTTTTTCTATGTATACATAAACATATACACGTTATTGGAATTCTTTGCTAAGAACTTGAAATGAAGCAAACAGTCTTATTATGTAAAAAAAAAAAAAAAATTAGTTTTTCAGATTTCTCAATGTTCTTCTACCAAAATGTGTTATTGTTCTTTTTTTTTCGCCAAATATGCTAATAGGTCCGTGAGCTTGGTTTTGGAGTAAGTAGGCTTTGGATACTTTTGATCAAAACACCAAATTGTTTGTCAAGGCCCATTAAGATGCGGATCCAAGCCATGAGGTTTAAGGAGATATAAGTTTTACAAAATATCAAAGGCCTATTAGCTCAGTTGGTTAGAGCGTCGTGCTAATAACGCGAAGGTCACAGGTTCGATCCCCGTATAGGCCATTTTTTAAATTTTTTTCTCAGTGTCGTTCCAACTTCTCCAACCATCATCAATATTTTATTTTCATTCCACTCATGTGGTCTCTTCACTAGTAGAGTTTTTGTGTGAATTAATAACAAAAATGTTTGTAAGCTGAAATTTTTCATATGCATAAATATAGTAAACAAAAAAACCAAGCACTGTAAACTCTTCTTGGGGATTTCTTTTACCACCAACACTGTTTATTTGTCTAACTTAACTATAAATTCACTGTATAGGCCATTTTTTTATTTTGTTCGTCAGCGTAATCTCTTCTTACGGATTTTTTTTACCATCAACACTGTTCATTCGTCTAACTTAACTACAAATTCACTTTCACACAATATAAAGTTTTAAAACGACCACATTTTAAAATGATCAAAAAATATGGAACAAAAGTTTGGAACTCTTGTGATTTATCAACAAAAAAAAATAACCAAAATGCGACATATGAGAAACCAAGTTGTTGTGGACTAGTGGTTCTCGCTTAAAATGTAAATTTTTTTTACGTATGTCTAGATCAAGAAACGATTCCTCTCAAATATTTTAAGAATGAGATTTGGGGCCTTTGCCCCTCGCACTTCGTTGTTGTCGCTGTGACAACAGTCCGTAAATTGAACTTCATCTTCCAAATCAATGTCAGTATCAGATTGAGAAGTAGGGATGTCGGACGAGTCTTCGTCTTCCTCAGACACAAACACCTCTTCTTTCTCTTGGATTTCTTTACCTTTGCCTTTTGGGTCGAGAGCTGCTGCCTTTCTCAGGGGAACAAAGACAGACTTGCTAGAACCTGCCACAGTACCAACTAAGGGAAGCCCTGCAGGAGTCATAGAACCTGCACTTCAGAGACATAGACCGCGAAGTCAAGAACTCTATCACTGCGAGAAGACTAAATAAGCATTTTAGGAATCTTATGAGTCTTTGGTTGCACTGATTTGGTATTATTCCAAGCTTTGTCTTTTGCTTTCTTGTTTTTATCTTTTTTGCCAAGAAACCAATCTAGGTTGTTGCACCATGTATAACCAACTTTTTCATTAATATGAATATTTACAGTTTAGCAAAAAAAAAATATTTTAAGAAAAATCTGCACTTTACATTGGTTACCCTTGGATATTTTATGGATTCTGGAAATTAATTTTGATTCTAATATAGTATTTATCTGTTTGAAAAAGAAAAGCAAATAAATAAAATGGAAAACATTTAGAAAAAATCATGATATTTTTGCCTGTCCAATTGGGAAAATAGATGGATGGATCTTTGTGTTTGGCAAAATGGCAATAATGCTTATCTTATCATCTTCAAAAGTATTTTTTTTTTTTTTGCCTCTCAACATTATATGCCCTACAAAACAAAAGAGGACGTCGGTTATAAACGGACACTAAAAAAATTGTGTCGTTTATTCAACCTACTTGCTAAGGGCCAACGTAAGTTATATAGCCTGGATAATTACCTACCATGAAATATCTCAATAATAAGTCTTATTCTATGTTCCATAATCATAAGATTAAAATTTCATTCAAATATACTTCTTTGAAATAATACTGATGTTTAATAAATAGTATTGGGTTTCTTCAAATTATGCATACTTCGGATATTTGATTAACTTTGTTTCACGAACTCTAAAGCCCTAAATTAATATGAATAATTTTAAAAATAAGTTTATCAAAGATATAGCTAAATTGCTGGCAACAAAAAAAGGTATAGCTATATTGCAAGATTAAATATATATAAGGGTATCTCTATATTATATTCGTTAAATGTGATTTGTCTGATTTAATTTTCAGCGAACAAATAGTTAAATAATATTTTTTTTGTTTTTGTTTTTTTTTTTTTTTGATATCTTTGAATCGACAAGACCCGACCCATAGCCAATCCTTACTATACGGGGTAACGTGATTTAGTGGAGTCGAACTCCGGTGGGAAAAGCGGAGTCAAGTGGACTTAACCACTTGAGTAAAGGCACATCCCCTACTTTCTTTGTTTCTAAATATAAAATTTTAGAGTTTTTATTCTGTTTTAAAATATAAATTTTATTCACGTTTCTATGCATCTATTTATTTTTATACTGTTAAAAGTATCTAGTCAAAAAAAGCCAAAGATCAATCACAATTCTTATTGATTGGCTTCCGAAATTTCAATGTGACTATTAGTATGCTTTCTCTACGAATTGATTTTTGTTTATCAAATGATGATTTTGTTTAAGAAATAATTCTTTTTTAATTTGTGTATTTTAACCCATGTTCTAAAAATCTCCGCCTACCCCGATTACACCCCACTTAATCGCTAGGCCCACCATATTCGCCTCGATTATTGACTAATCCCCTAAAGAAATCAGTCACCCGATTACTCTCTGCCTAATCCGATTACTTTCCGCCTAATCCAATTATTTCCCGCCTAATCTTACATACCCCGATTATTTTTAGATTGCTAGTATAAAAAAACTTTTTATTTTTGTTATTCAATCATTTGAATTGGGAGTTTGTAATGTTTTACAATAACTTAAGTTCAAATTTTAATAAAAATCATAAATTTGTAATAAAAATCATAAAAATTTGTCTCAAAAATACATTTTTATGTGTTTACTGCAATTTTAAAAATAATATTGGATTAATATGTTTTAAAAATATTAAAATAATCCTAAAGCTAATCTCCGATTAATCCCCGATTTTAATCCGATTTTCCGATTAATCGCTAGGCCCATGCCAAGCGCCTAGCGATTTTTCAAACAAGGGTTTTAACCAAAATATCATATATTTTATTTTGATATATATCGTAACTTTCCAAATTCATATCTCAATAAAAAATTAAAAGTTTTTAAATACGGAAAACATAACTTTCAAAGATTGAAAGTTATTTTATCGACAATCGTAGTACATATTATACTAGATATGGACCCGTGCGTTGCACGGGTTGCCGGTCGCAGTTATCATTTTTAATTTTTAATTTTTATGTTTAAAAAATTTTGGCGCCATATTAGAATTGTGAAATTTAAAAAAAGGTAAAATATGAGACAGTCTCTATTCACGTTGTATATCTTTACTTGATAATATGAGACATCCTAAAAAAAAAATTATAAGAATTAGGGAATATGCACAAAATAACCTTATACTAAAAAGAAAATAAGAAAATAACATTTAACTAAACAATGTCTATTTTTTTTTAGTCATTTGACTACAATGACTAAACAATATCTTTTGTTACATGGTTTTGTTAATTTTTGGCTCATATTACTCATTTTTTCTTCGTTATCTTTTCTTTACTTCCTCTCGCCGGCGAAAAAGTCACAAATATCTCTATTTCTCTCATTAGATTTATCTTATTTTTGCTGGATTTTTCCTTTCTTTCTCCTTCTTTCTCTCGGATTTCTTCACTACCATAGTTTTTTTTTTTTCCTATCTCCAATTCTCTCATTCGTTGTGCATCACCACCGAGTCCCACCACCACCATCAATACCGAATCTCGCTAATTCCAACCTAGTATCTTCATCAACATTTATCGTTACCACCACCAAGGTTGAACCACTGTCATCAACACCAATACCACTCTACCACCTCTTCTCATATTTTTCCAACTGCTCTTATATCTCCATCTTCTTTATCTCCTCCGACACCGGACCGAACCTCTCCGATAACAATTCTAGCCTATGTCAATTGTTGTTCATAATTCTTAATTTACCGCTATCATCATATATTATTTGGAGCTAAATATCACATGCTATTTTTACAAAAATCATAGTGATTGAAAGGTTTTTTTATAAATAACATGATATATTTCCAACAAATAATAAATGCATGTAATTTTTACATGATTTATGTTATTTTTTAAAATCACCCTATCACTACCTTCGTAACCATCAACCACCACCATCGTCACCTCCATATAACAATCACATTCTACTCCTATTTAGTTCACTATGACATGCTATTTTATTAAATGATATTATTTTTTCTCTAATTCTCGTTGGATGTCTGTCTTCCGTCGTCAATATTCGAGTAATGGTTTTCTTTATTTTCAGATTTTGTATTATTAGTATTTTTTTCATGTTTTTTTCAAATTACAATATGATGTTGAATGTTTGTCTTTTGTTTGAGGGCCATTTTGAATTTTCACATCTCTCAAAAATGTTAGTTTCTAAAGTTTTATGACTCATGGCTATTTTCTTAACTATTTTTGAGTCAAAGATTAGTTTATAAATATTATCCTAAAAATAATTTATGACCAAAAAAGAAAGAAAAACTTTACCAATAGAATGAAGTTAAAGCAATGGTAGAATTTATGAAAAAATTAGTTTACTTGGTGAGAAAATATGAAACACTCTATTTGTTTATATAGATGAGAGTATTTACAATCTTTTTTGTTATAAGATTAATAACTCATTGTATAATTTTTTTAATTTTCTATTTTAAATCCTTTTTTGTACAGTTAGTAACTTACAAATAAAAAGTTTAACATAATTTTATAATTTCGATTTTATGGAAAAAATATATTATTTTCTTATATATACATATAGTTTCTTTATAATAAGTATATTTTATTTTTAAACTGTTTATATTTATAATTTGTTATAATTATATTTTTACAATTTTTAAGTTCTTAAAAACAGAAATTTTAGTTGCTACATGACAAAAACTTTTATGGAAATATAGGTATAATTTTCTTATAATTATCTTTTTACATTTTAATAATGTTTATGTTTATCTTTTTACTTTTTTAATTATTAAAAAGGAAAAAACTATTTAACACATGGCAAAATCTCTGATAGATATAATTGACACGTGTCACGATCATGTGAGTTATTAACTTTGAAAACCATACTTTATATAATAAGATATAGTTTTAGGAATTGAAATATCATCATTCTTCTAAGAACCCTATAAATACCCACTAAACACTTGAAGAAAACTAAATACAGTACTAATTCACCTTTTGTAGGAGCTATTCCACTCGACAAACAAATGACTCCAAGAACCTCTCTTACACTCTTGATCCTTGCTCTCAACCTCCTCTTCTTCACTTACACATCTGCCGCATTATTGCCACCGATCCCGGGCATCACGGTCCTCCCGGGCATCACGGTCATCCCGGGCATCACCGTCCCGGGCATCACGGTCCCGGGCATCCCGGCCACGCCAAACACCCCAGCCACGCCAAACACCCCGACCAAGCCAAACACCCCGACCAAGCCAAACACCCCGACCAAGCCAACGATCCCGACCACGCCAGCCACCCCAGCCACCCCAGCAACGCCAGCCACCCCTGCCACTCCAGCCACCCCAGCAACGCCAAACACCCCAACGTCTCCGACACTCCGCACACCTCCAGGCACAGGTTCTTTATCCTAGAGATGCTCTAAAGAACGGTGTTTAAGCTATTGGACCTAAGATTGGAATCTCACCTGAGCCATGTTGCTCATCTAAGGCTTTTTGTTGTTTATATTTGGTTTTTATGTGTGCAACTTATGCATTTGCTGAGTATCTTGAATTTCTAAAGTTTGTTTGTTTTAAGAAAATATGTCGCACATAATTTAGACAGCATATAAAATATTTTCTAACTTTTATCATTTTTCAAATACACAGGTTTACTTTTTCTCTACGTAATTAGACTTTATTTTATGAGGATAAACTATGACTTTTTGTTAAAGTTTTGCATTGAAACAACACTTTTTTTTTGAAAAGAAAACAAAGATCTAAAACAACACTTAATTTTAAAAGAAATAATGTATTTTGTAAAGGATTTTTTTTTTTTTTGTATATAAAAAATTAATATTTCATCCCAACCGGATTTTAGGCCATGGACTTGGGAAATGGGGTTTACATCTAATTTACAATTTCAAAAAAAGAAGGAAACCGATGACTCGAAATTGGACATTGATGGTGTTCGGAAACAAGGAAACACATCCACTACTACCGGCGATTACAAGAAACACTGCTTTGCGGCTACATCAACGATATCGAATCCAGGTAATAAGTTCATGTCGCAAAGCCGATCCGGACGACAAGCCTCAACCCGCAACATTTATCCCGAAATAGATCGGTTCTCAGAAAATCTGAGACCTAATCTATCTAATCCCCTACCTAGCAAAAAGGGAGAACTCAGATCGATCTAACACTTAGCCTCCGGTACCAACAAGCATCAGACATAAAAAAAGGGACCTTTCAGCTTCATATGTCAAGGTTCCAGATCGCTATGTTGACGCTATCTTCTAACCACCACGTTATATATCCTTCTTGTTGCACTTGCACCACAAAACCTCTATATTTCATTTTCAGATCTCTTTTTCTATGTATACGTAAACATATCTATATAGTATATATACGTTATTGGAATTCTTTGCTAAGAACTTGAAATGAAGCAAACAGTCTTATTAGGTAACACAAAAAAAAAAGAAGTTTTTTTCAGATTTCTCAATGTTCTTTTACCAAAATATGTTATTGTTCTTTTTTTCCGCCAAATATGGTATTGTTCATATTCAAGGTCCGTGAGCTTTGCTTCAGAGTAGTAGGCTTTGGATACTTTTGATAAAACCCCATATTGTATGTCAAGGCCCATTAAGATGCGGATCCAAGCCTTGACGTTTAAACAAATATAAGTCTTCTCGTAGGTAACATCAAAGGCCTATTAGCTCAGTTGGTTAGAGCGTCGTGCTAATAACGCAAAGGTCACAGGTTCGATCCCTGTATAGGCCATTACTTTTTATATTTTTAGTCATCGTCGTTCCAACTTCCCCAACCATCATCAATATTTGATTTTCATTCCACTCAGGTGGTCACTTCACCAGTAGAGTTTTTGTGTGAATTGATAACAAAAATGTTTGTAAGCTTAAATTTTTCCTGTGCATAGTAAAACAAAAAAACCAAGCACTGTAATCTCTTCTTGGAGATTTTTTTAGCCACCAACACTGTTCATTCGTCTAACTTAACTTTTTTTTTTTTTTTTGATAAACCCTATCGGCTGATCCGGTCGGCCTCGGTAGGAACACACCGAGGTGCTACAGAGTGGACTTCTTCCGATCCAGGTAGAATTGGGTCACCACACTGGCTGATCCGAGTTTGGAATGCCTTCCGACTAATGCCAGGGGTAGTCAGGCCGCCTGCATTTCTGACTACCAGGTAAACCAATTGGGCCAAGGTCCAACTGAGTAACTGACAGACTTCCCAAACAAATGTGTTTTTGTTTCCAGGGAGAATCGAACTCGGGTCTGGGAGTTTCACCCAAATTCACTTCCACACAATACAAATTTGTAACAAAGGTTAATGAATTCTTGTGATTTATCAACAAACAAAAATAACCAAAATGTGACATATGAGAGACTAAGTTGTTGTAGACTAATGGTTATCACTTAAAATGTAAAAAAATTTCGTAGGTCTAGATCAAGAATCGATTACTCTCAAATATTTTAAGAAAAATCTGCACTTTGTAGTACATTGGTTACCCTTAGATATTTTAAATATTTTTAAAAGCTATGATTTTTATGGGTTCTGGAAATTAATTTTGATTTTAATTTAGTATTTCTCTGTTTGAAAAAGAAAAGCAACTAAATAAAATAGAAAACATGTAGAAAAAATCATGATATTTTTGCCTGTCCAATTGTGAAAGTAGATGGTTGGATCTTTGTGTTTGGCAAAATGGCAATAGAAACGTAGATCTATATTATGACAAAACAAAAAAAAAATCGAAGAGGCAAAAGCGCCAATCTGTTAACTGATTCAAAGCCACTCCTTCCATATCTTTGTTCATAAACAAACGCTTATCTTCTTATCATCTTCAAAAGTTTTCTCTTTTGCCTCTCAACATTACATGCCCTACAACATAAATGCGAGGACGTCGGTTATAAACGGACACTAACAAAATTATGTCGTTTATTCAACCGACTTGCTAAGGGCCAACGTAAGTTATATAGCCTGGATTACGGATTACCTACCATGAAATATCTCAATAATAAGTCTTATTCTATGTTCCATAATCATAAGATTATAATTTCATTCAAATATACTTCTTTGAAATAATACTGATATTTAATAAATAGTATTGGGTTTCTTCAAATTATGCATGCTTCGGATATTTGATTAACTTTGTTTCACGAACTCTAAAGCCCTAAATTAATATGAATAATTTTAAAAATAAGTTTATCAAAGATATAGCTTTATTGCTGGCAACAAAAAAGGTATAGCTATATTGCAAGATCTTATACTATTATTTGGGGAGTACACTTTATAAGATACCCTTAACTAACCTTTCCTTTTGTAAGAATTTACTTAAGAATGCCATTACAAAAATCTTCTTTTAGAACAAATTTCATTCAATTTATTAAGAATAAACAAGTAAAGTACTAGTTTATGTCATTTAATTAATTTGACTAAATTATAAAACGAAAATTTGTTATTATTTTTTTTAAATGACCAATCAAAATGAACATATAAGATTTGATATCTAACTTATCATATTAATTTGTTATTAATCATTAAACTTCACCTCTCATCTTAATATGATTATATTAATATGAAAAAAACTAAATCATCATATCATCTACATAATAAAAAAAAAGTAATTTTTTTTTCTGCATATGCCAAGATTTGAATTTTTAAAAACGCATATAAATTGTTCAATCTATAAAGGAAACAATTAAACGGGTCAAAAATTCAGACTTGAGTAGTATATTTCTTTTACACAAAAATAAAGTCAACAAAAATTCCGACTGAGCAACAGGTCAGAATTTGAATATTTAGATTCGATTTCATACATTTATTTTTTTGAAATGCATAATTTTATATACTACAATAAAAATTTAAATATTTTAATTTGCAACAATTAAAATAAGTTTTACTTGATATTTTTAGAGAATATCATCAATACTTAATAGTTCAAAAAGTTAAAAATTATAAATACTCTAATTTGATTATTTTTAAAAATATTTATAATAGTTAGCGGGTTAAATATAATATATTATACGATGAAATGAGTTTTGATCCATATAACTATTTGAATAGTTATATTTAATTTCATACAATTTGTTTTTTGAAATTCATAATTTTATAAACTACAAAAAAAATTTAAAGGTTTTAATTTGGAATATTTAAAAATAGTGTAGAACATTTAAATATGGTTTGACACCTCTAAATATTTGAAAATTTGATTCTGCAAGCAATTTTAGAATTAACGAATAATAGATTGTGCACGCAATATTTTAAAATGAAATATTGAGATTCTAAAATAAAAATATAGACTCCACGCACGGGTTGATTTTTGTATTATTATATACTAAATATATGTTTTTAACATATTTGATTATGCGAATAATTGGTAAATTCCGTAATTATAAATCTCAAACAAATTCTGTAATTAGATTAGCTCAAACAAATCTCTATTTCAACAACCAAAGAATCATAAATTGAAAAAGAATTTTCTAAATTAATTCAAAATAATTGCTAATTTTCTTAATTAATTCAAAATAATCTATGTTTTATATGGGATTCATTTATGATATTTTAATTTTTGATCTAACTGAAATATATGCAATCCTATTTTGTGGTTGTTAACATAAATTAACTCATTGTTCAAAAAATATTACTTTTCAAGAAATAAAATTATTTTCTGTTTTCATATCTTAAAAAAATTTATCTATAATTGAGTATTATAAAAAAAGTTCTATATTTATTCTAATATTGTATACAGGGACTGACAAAAAAATTAATATTTTTTCACTTACTATTATAATATATTAAAACTTAGTTCTAATATATGTATTATATAAATTTTGTAATAAATAAAATTCAACCCGTACTTTAGTACGGATGATGATCTAGTTAAATATATATAAGGATATCTCTATATTATATTCGTTAATTGTGATTTGTCTGGTTTAGTTTTCAACGAACAAATAGTTAAATAATACTTTCTTTGTTTCTAAATATAAAATTTTAGAGTTTTTATTCTGTTTTAAAATATAAAATTTATTCACGTTTCTATGCATATATTTATTTTCATACTGTTAAAAGTATCTAGTCAAAAAAAGCCAAAGATCAATCACAACTCGTATTGATGGCTTCCGAAATTTTAATGTGACTATTAGTATTCTTTCTCTACGAATGATTTTTGTTTATCAAATGATGTTTTTGTTTAAGAAATAATTCTTTTTTAATTTGTGTGTTTTAACCAAAATATCATATATTTTATTTTGATATTCATCGTAACTTTCCAAATTCATATCTCAATGAAAAATTAAAAGTTTTTAAATACGGAAAACACAACTTACAATCTATGAAAGTTATTTTATCGACAATCGTAGTACATATTATATATAGTTTTAGGAATTGAAATATCATCATTCTTCTAATGAGAACCCTATAAATACCCACTAAACACTTGAAGAAAACTAAATACAGTACTAATTCACCTATTGTTGGAGCTATTCCACTCGACAAACAAATGACTCCAAGAACCTCTCTTACACTCTTCCTTGCTCTCAACCTCCTCTTCTTCACTTACACATCTGCCGCATTATTGCCACCGATCCCGGGCATCTCGGGCATCCCGGGCATCCCGGACATCCCGGGCATCCCGAACATCCCGGGCATCCCGGACATCCCTGGCATCCCGGACATCCCGGGCATCCCAGCCACGCCAAACACCCCAGCCAACCCAGCCACGCCAAACACCCCAGCCAACCCAGCCACGCCAAACACCCCAGCCAACCCAGCCACGCCAAACACCCCAGCCAACCCAGCCACGCCAAACACCCCAGCCAACCCAGCCACACCAAACACCCCAGCCAACCCAGCCACACCAAAAACCCCGGCCACGCCAAACACCCCGACCACGCCAACGACCCCTGCCACTCCAGCCACCCCAGCAACGCCAAACACACCAGCAACACCGACCACCCCAACGTCTCCGACACCCCGCACACCTCCAGGCACAGGTTCTTTATCCTAGAGATGCTCTAAAGAACGGTGTTTAAACTAGTGGACCTAGATTGGAATCTCACCTAAGCCATGTTGCTCATCTAAGGCTTGTTGACCTTGAGTCTTCATTATTCCTCTATCTCTTCTTTGTAATTGTGTCTTTTCAATTTGAATAATAAAATTATATCAACCGACCCATGTTATTGTTTATATTTGGTTAATATGTGTGCAACTTATGCATTTGCTGAGTATCTTGAATTTCCAAAGTTTGTTTTGTTTTAAGAAATTATGTCGCACATAATTTAGACAACATTAAAATATTTTCTATCTTTTATCATTTTTCAAAGACACTGTGTTAACTTTTTCTATAGCAGTGCGAGTAGTTGAGCCACGATAAATCTCCAACACGATACCACTGGCGTCCTCGCCACGAGGTAAAACGTCGGGAGGCTTCTCTAGATAGTCTAGACTGCCGAGATGTTTGGGTTAAATGCATCATGAAGCGGATAATCCACGCCTCATCACTGCCGGAGAAGAAAGCCTTCTCACCAACGCTTCACCAAAAAAATCCACACCTTCAATGAGGATCTAAAAGCAACAAAAAAAACCCGGAAGTAAATCTTTTTTTTTCCAAAGATCCAAAGAGAGAAAAGAGAGAAGCGATAGAACGATTGTCCTATGCAACAAATTTTGAATATGTGGTGTCTAGAAAACTAATGTGAAAAAGTGCACTTCCAACTCTATACTTGCCAATGGTTCCATAAAAACCATAACATATAAAAATGATGGGAAATTTCTTCATCAAACTAGATAGCAAACGTTATACTTTTTTAGTGATTTTTTTTTTGTAAACATGCATGGCATACCACATATCTTTTTAAAACTTCACCAACGTTCAGATCAGGTCCAATAGTAATTATATATCACAAGAAATAATAACATTTTGGCACAGTAGTAACCATGACTAATAGCTTTGAATTGTCCTGAATGTTCTTAGATTTTGCCCATGCCGAAGGCTATGTTGAAATAAAACTTGGGAGAGATGGAGACAGAGAACAAACATTAAACATAAAAAAAGACCTTACAGCTTCATATGTCAAGGTTCCAGATCGTGAGGCAATTCCCATCTTCCTCGGCTTGTGGACCAGGCTTTACACGTACCTAAATCAGAAACAGCACAAGTAGCAAGTCAAAGAGAGAATCACCAGAGATAATTACATAAGTCTGCAATTCTATATAATGAAACGTCTGGAGAATGCAAGATTGGAATTATGCCCGGTATTTAGTTATATTTCAAATTGACTTAAGCGTAACTTTTTTCTCTTATTTGGCTTGTTCTAGTTCTTTAACGAACCGTATTAAACCGGGTATTTAGTTGGGAAAAGGGTGAGGCCATAAATTGAACCGTCATTTTGGTAATTTGAATCCATATAGTCAACAAAACGATGTTGTTTGGTTAAAAAAAAATAACATTGGTAAAGACAAAATGATACTTCATTGTAACCGTGTTATAGCATGTGCAATGGGAGTCTCTTACCAAAATCTCTCAAGTAAAAGAAAAATAATAGAATAATAAAAAATATTACTTAATTGTGAGAGTCTCTCAAAAAATAAAATAAAAAAACTCTCACTTGAAAGACTCTCACCACTTTTTTGACACACTCTCACAATTAGATAATATTTTTTTATTATTTTATTACTTTTCATTTATCTAAGAGACTTTAACGAAAGACTCCCACTGCACATACTCTTAAGTTTATGAGCTCAAATGACCAAAATAGTGTTACACTTCATCACTATCGCGTAATCTAAGCTAAGTGAGCGAAAACAAACTGTTGACTAATTTTGTTTAAGTCAATATAGTTTTACGTTCAAATCTAATTTTTTCGATAGTTTATTTGGATATCAATTGAAAAAAAACTATAACTTTGTTGAAGTATAAAAATACACTTTACAATTTGCTCGGGTTGAAATTCACCATTTTCTTTATTTAGTTCTATGTCAAAAAGATTAGTATTAATTCCAGAGAAAAGAGTCACCAATTCCGGCCCATTAAATTGGTACTTGATCTTTCGATGAGTGCGTCTCAGTTCGAGGAACGATATTGGTACCTTGCACGCACAGAGATTCACTGAATTGAGGTAATATAAATTACCTTTTTTTCAAAATATCTTAAACCAAATCATGCAGTTTTTTTTTTTTTTTTCTCAATCCGAACCATGCATGAAACCTTCTTAATGACACAGAGGGACTAAAAGACTTTCATGTGCGTTGCTAAACGAGTTTAATGGAGGTGGAGCCATGAAGTTACTTTTAGCCACTCAATAAGGTTCATATGGGAGATTCGTTCCCTGGTTTTGGATCGGAGCAGCTACAATGGGTAGTTCCATTAATCTCACCGATTAATAACTGAATGTTTGATTCTGATAATTATAACATTGTTGTAAACTGTGTTGTTCTATTGATTAATGAATGAGATTTCGATACATATATATACATGATGAGGGGAGACAAATCCCCATTGGGCTAGTAAACCCTAAAGCCCAAAAGCCCACTAAGTACAATATAGGCCGTCATAAGGAGAATCTTCAAGAACATGGGCATGGGCCTTCTAGGACATGGACATGGGCCTTCTAGAATATGCATAAGGTCCACGGTTATGGAGTCCATCCAACATGTGGTTTATAACACTCCCCCTTGGATGACATAACCGTGTAGATGCCAAAAGGATCTCAGTAATACGCTTGGGGATGCTGCCTCATTAAAACCTTACCAGGAAAACCCATTGGGACAAAACCATGGTTAAGGAAAAAGAGTACAGCACGTATTACTCCCCCTGTTTTGGTCATCCCTGCAAGTCCTTAAGTCTCCGCATTCCAATTTGATGCGTGAGCTTCCTCAATGTCGATGTTGGTAACGCCTTGGTGAAGAGATCGACTGAGTTGTCGCTGGATCGAACTTGTACCACTCAAACTTCTCCATCCCTTTGCAAGTCATGCGTGAAGAAGAACTTGGTTAGAATGTGCTTCGTCTGATCTCCCTTGATGTAGCCGTCCTTGAGCTGAGCGATACAGGCTGTGTTGTCTCCTCATATGATGGTCTTTGATGTTGTAGTAGCTGCGCCTTGAAGAAGGCTGCCTACGTACCCTTGGAAGGGATCAAGCCACACGTAGTTCCTATCTATTGACCATGCCATAATCTGATTTTACCTGCATCAGCAAAACAAACTAAACCAAAGCAAACTAGACCTTCTTTGGTTAGATCAGTATAGAATAAAACCCAAATAAACAAACATAGGAAGAATAGAATTTAAAATTTAACCAAACCTTCCTTCAAACCTTTCTAGTGCCTTTGGGTTGATCATGAACTAAATTTAGGCAAAGGAGGTTCACGGCAAAACATATGTCTGGTCTAGTGTGGCTAGCCAAGTACATTAACGCTCCTATGGCACTAAGGTATGGCACTTCAGGATCGAGAACTTCTTCCTCATCCTTCTTTGGACCGAATGGATCACTATCCAATCCGAGGCTTCTCACCACCATTGGGCTGCTCAATGGGTGGGCCTGGTCCATATTGAATCTCTTGAGTACTTTTTCAGTATATGCCTTTTGATGCACAAGGATTCCATTATTCACGTACTCAAGTTGCAATCCCAAACAGAATTTTGTCTTGCCCAGGTCTTTCATCTCGAATTCTTTCTTTAGATATTTGACTGTTTGGGCGAATTCCCCCAGAGGTTCCAAGGATGTTTAAATCATCCACATATACTGCTATTATCACAAACCCTTTGTTTGCAAATTTCTTTATGAAGATACATGGACTGATGGGATCATTCTTATAACCTTCTCTGACTAGGTACTCGCTTAATCTATTGTACCACATGCGTCCACTTTGTTTCAGTCCATAAAGTGATTTGTTCAGCCTTATGCAGTATTGGTCTCGAGACCCTTTCTTATCTTTATCTTTGAGCTCAATACCCTCTGGTAATCTCATATATATCATCCAGTGGACTTATATAAATATGCAGGCATTACATCCATTAGCCGCAAATCAAGTCTTTTTCTTTATATAGCCAGACTTAGCAAAATTTAAATGTCTTAGCATCCACCATAGGGGAGTATGTTTCTTCATAATCTATCCCCGGTCTTTGTGAGAATCCTTGTGCTACAAGCCGTGCCTTATATCTCACGATTTCATTATTCTCATTTCTCTTCTTCACAAAGACTCATTTGTGTCCTACTGGTTTTTACATCGAATGGTGTCCTTAAGGTCGGACCAAACTCATTCCTTTTCTTAATGATTCTTAGCTCCACGTTTTATGGTCTTGTACCATTTAATCAATCAAGTCTTTGAGTGCACTCTAGTATAGACGTGGGCTCCTGATCCTCATTTATATTCATAAATTCAAGTGCTACCTTGCATGCAAAATCATCTTATGTCGACATTTCTTATATGTTCCATTATGTTCCAGACATGATATAATCGATTTGAGATTTATTATGGTCAGGACCTTTAATACTTTGCAGCTTGGCGTCCCAAGCTACATTATATGGTACCTGTACCTTAGAGCCGGCCGGCCTTATCTCCATGTCTGGGATGGTTTCCTTAGTAACCTCGGATTCCTATTGCACCTTTCTTTGATTTTCGAGGATTTTTATCTTTGGAACCTATTGGTCTACCACGTTTCTTTCGTGTGTTAGACTCGGTAGCAATTTCATTGATTCGCTTTTGGATATCAATACGTACTGGTGCATTACAAGCTGGTATGTACGTTTTTGTAACTTTCTTTGGGTCAGCAAAGGAATCTGGCAATTGATTAGCTAGCTTTTCAAATGTATAATCTTATGGACCTCTGATTCTCATGCCAGAGTCCGAGGATCTTGCCAATTTAAGGATGTTTGATTTCATTATATTTCTTTTATTGCTTTACCCAGCTTGTTCGTCTCTCCACCTATAGTAGGAAACTCGGATTCATTAAAATGACAATCCGCGTATCTAGCCTTAAATAGATCACCCGTAGTTGGCTCTAGATACTTAATAATGGTGGGAGAATCAAATCCAACATATATTCCCATCCTCCTTTGAGGTCCCATCTTTGTTTCTATGTGGTGGAGCAATCGGTACATATATGGCACACCCGAAAGTCTTTAGATGGGATATGTCTGGCTCATGACCCATAAGTAATTGGGATGGTGAATATCTATGTTCACTAGATGGCCTTATGCGTATAAGTTCTGATGCATGTAAAACAGCGTGTCCCCAAGCGGCTACTGGGAGCTTCGACCTCATGAGTAATGGTCGAGCTATCAATTGAATTCGTTTAATGAAGGATTCCGCTAATCCATTCTGTGTATGTACATGTGCTACGGGATGTTCCACACTTACCCCCATGGACATACAGTAGTCATTAAACGCTTGGGACGTGAATTCACCGGCATTGTCTAGACGTATAGTCTTAAGCGGAAAATCTGGAAAGTGGGCTCGCAGTCTTATTATCTGGGCCAATAACCTAGCAAACACTTGGTTTCTAGTAGATAGGAGACAAACATGCGACCATCTTGTCGATGCATCAATGAGGACCATACATATGTCTCCTTGTATCCTTTCCAGAAATTTTAAGGTCTCTTTATTTACCTTAGCCGGTGATGGCCTTATAATGAGTTTCCCTTGTGAACATGCTTCACACGTGAGATTCTTAGGGATAACTCTTTTCTCTCTTAGGGTGTGCCCCTTTGAATTAGTTATTAGTTTACGCATCATACTATGACCCGGATGGCCAAGCCGGTCATGCCATAAAGTGAATTTCTTGATGAACTCTTTGTTCATTGCCATATTAGCTTCGATCATATCGATTTTAGCATAGTAGAGACCAGTGGATAATGCGGGTATAGTCTCTTAGGACTTTCTTATGTCCTTGGGTGATCTCAATTATATTTAGGAATTCTTTGTTCCCTTCACCCTTTGTTTCAATATGGAACCATTCAATCTTATATTTTTGAAACTTGACAAGCTCCTCTTCGAGCTGGGTGATATAGGCATTTGATTACAATAGC